>NC_023749.2:27593949-27867761 GCF_000499845.2 Phaseolus vulgaris
TGCACCAGCTTCGCCACCGCCTTTGTCACCTCATTCCATGACAACGCCAAGGTCTATGACTGGCCCCTCTGGCGTTGCTATCTGAAACGTCCATCTTGCTACCTGAGGACCATCTTAACTCGCTTCTGAGCCACGACCCGGACGAACCCTCGTGTTCCATAGACAGGGAAAACGACTTCCACATCCGAGTCCGCATCCCTCCCCGAGGGATGCCCATTTGCGCTGACGACAGGGCCACCAATGGGGTGCCCTTCGTTTTTGTTTACTCCGCGGTCTTCAAAAAGGTTGAAGCTGCGACTCCCCTTCACCTTCTTCGAGAAAGAGCTGATGATGGAGTTGAACGTCGCGCCCTGCCAACTCCACCCCAATGCCTGGGCCTTCATCCGGGCGTTTCAGATCCTGTGCAACCACTTTGGGCACAACGCCTCGGTGGAGGTGTTCCTTTACTTCTTTGAGGCGAAGAAACCAGGGGATAGGTTTTGGGTCAGCCTGAACGGGGTTGCTGGACGGGTGCTTCTGGGCCTGTACCAGCAGTCCTTCAAAGACTGGAAGGGCAGATTTTATATGATATCCGCCACCCCACAAAGCCCTCATCTGCTCGAGGGGTACCCCCTCTACTGGGTTCCCCAGGTTCAATTTAAAAAACCCAAGGACCTCGAGACCATGGCCCCTTACGAGCGCGAGCTGTGTGGGCTGCTCCTGGGGGCTAAGTATGACTCCGCTCGCCTCATCAAGGATGAGTTTGATGTGGTTTCCCTGAAGAAATATATAGGTAGTTCTTTCTCTGCCGCCCCTTAGGACATTTATACCTCCTCATGCATGCTCTTATACTTTTCACCTTGCTTGCGTCTCTTAGCTGTCTAATTTTCCTCTTTCTTGCCTATGCAGATTCAATGTCAGGGAAAGATAGGAGGTTGGCGGTGTTGGAGCTCGCTAAACGCCGAGCGGCCAAAGGGACTGGCTCTTCCTCTTCCACCACCGAGCCAATCGAAGCCCCTCCGCTCTCGGTCGCGCCAGCCGAAGGCCCCGAGCAAGGGAAGAAAAGGAAAAGACTGGTGAAGGCTTCTTCGCTGGTACCTGCTGCTGCTGCTGCCTCAGTGGAAGAGGAAAGCTCAGGCTCCCCCCTCATTCACCGCCAGAGGAAGAAAGCAGTGGCTGAAGGGGTCTCGTCTCTCCAGCCTGGAGGGATAGAGGTGGTAAAGGTAGAGGAAGGTTCACCACCTCCCTCTCCCTCTACTCGACCTGCCCCAGAGCCCGCATGCCCACCTTCTCCTGGCCAAAAATCGCCCCCAATCTCTCAACCGCCAACTTCCCCCCCAGCAGGCCAATCACCTGGTCCATCCGCTCACCCTGCTGGGGGTGTTTCTGCTCAAAACGAGTGTGCCCCGCCTCCAATGACAATCTCCACCGCCAATGCTGAACATGGTGGGTCTGGCTCGCGCCCAAGCAACACTGGAGCCAACCATGAGAACTTCAGTAGAGTTATCTCCATGGTGCGACAGCACATCAGCAATGGGGAGCTCGTCGACTGGAGCGGGGAGGAGATAGACGCACACCTTGCCAAGCAGGTGGTGCTCTCGCTGGAGTTCTCCACCCAGCATCGCAAGCAGAAAGCCCTGGAGAAAAGGGTGAAGGAACTTGAGCACGACAATGAGTCGCTGCACAGTGACCTTGAAGCCGCTCAGGGGTCTGTCGAGCTGATGCGAGGCATGGTGGAGAAGGCCAGGAGGGAGTACTTGCTGCAGGTCCAGGAGACCATCAAGATGGAGATCTTGATGGGGCAGACTGTTGGTCCTCTGGACTGCAAGGTGGCAGAGCTACAGGCTGAGAATTCTTCTTTGCTCGAACGGAGTCAGATGGTGGAGGAGTTACAGGCTGAGAACGCCTCCCTACGCCAACAGGATTCTCAGCGGGTGGAAATGCTCAAGGCCGCCAAGGAGGCAACTGCTGCTGCCGAAAAGAAGCTTGAGGAGGCAGTGGGCAAGCTGTCTGAGGCTGCCTCCTCCCTTGCTACCCTTACCACGCAGAGGGATGCTGCAGAGGCTTCGAGGCGAAGTCTGGAGGCGGAGAAAGAGGACTTGATGAACGTGGGCGCCGATTCCCTCATTGATGGATTCGAGCTGGCGCTCGAGCAAGTCCGCTGCGTCCTTCCAGAACTGGACCTTGCGCAATTCAGCATTCATCACTCGGTGGTAGATGGGAAACTTAGGCCTCCTACTCCCTGAATCTCTTCCTTTTTGTAATTTTGACTTCTTCTGTACAAAGTTTCATTCTGTAACCTTATGTTTCTGCACCATTCAACCCTTTGTAACTGACAATTGTATGAACATCTTTGGTGATATATCTTGGTTTCAATTGCTCAATTTCTCTTTGTATTTTCTTTGGACTCCACTTATCTTTATGTGCGCGACTAACTGTTAGCTAGTTTAGGTTCAGCGCGATCTTGGGCTTTACCTTTCCTTTCGCACACGACTAAGTGTTAACCAGCTTAGGCTTAGCGCGATCTGCTTCTCTTACTCTTTGCGCGCGACTAAGTGTCAACCAACTCAGGCTTAGCGCGATCTGCTTCTCTTACTCTTTGCGCGCGACTAAGTGTCAACCAACTCAGGCTTAGCGCGATCTGCTTCTCTTACTCTTTGCGCACGACTAAGTGTTAACCAACTCAGGCTTAGCGCGATCTGCTTCTCTTACTCTTTACGCACGACTAAGTGTTAACCAACTCAGGCTTAGCGCGATCGGCTTGATCTCGACTGGCTATTCCCTCAGCTTGGTGTTTAACAGTCCTCGTGCGCTGCTTTGTACTACTAGCCAATTACCGACAACTCATCAGTGATCGCTCTTTAGTCCTTACTTAGCTTTCTCTATCGCTCTAGCGCTAAGTGCATAAAGGACCTTGACATCGATTGCTCAAAGTGAGGCCTCATCTTGGGGAAAAGGAAGTGTTTCTTGCTAACCCCTTTCCCTTTCCCCGAGGTCATCACCCTTTGGTGGGTTGAGTCGCTCACTCCCTGTCTCACTCCTGGGGTGAGAAAGGTTTTCTGACTGAGAGTCTTACTGGGCCAATATTGGTGCATGCCAAGTGGGTAAGGACGTTTTGTCAAAACCTTTCCTTTCCTTCTCTTGGTCTTACTAGCACCACTGGCCTTTCAGACCTTTCTGCTTGCGCTCACACCTGGGGTGAGGAAGACTTAGATCGGTGCCAGTACTTGCACCTAGGGCAAGTAGGGCCTAACCAATCACCTGCACTTGCACCTGGGGCAAGGAGGATTTTAACTTTAATACTTGAGCACACTTTATATGCTGGAAATTTTTCTTTAATCGGGTGGCCTCGTTAAAAACCCTCTTTAGGGAAAAGAGTGCCCCCTTGTCTGTTCAACTGTTTCCACCACAAACAAGGCATGTGCCTTTTAGCGTGAGAACGCCATTACCGTACAATTTTAACTGAAATAAAATTTAAATGGGTGGCGTTCCACGTTCTGGGGATTGCTCCTCCCTCCAAAGTCTCTAGGCGATAGGCTCCGTTCTCTAATGTCTCCACCACTCTGTACGGGCCTGTCCACTTCGGGGATAACTTATTCTGCATGTCATTCTGATGCGCCTTTCTCATCACCAGATCACCTTCCTGGAAGCGCCTGGGCCTCACTTTAGAGTTGTGCCTCCGCTCTACTCTTCTCTTCACGGCTTCAGCACTGACTCTGGCCTCCTCTCGCACTTCGTCTAGCAGATCTAGATTCACCTTACGCTCTTCATTGGACTCTTCAGCAACGAAGTTCAAAAATCTGGGGGAGCTCTCCTGTATCTCTACAGGAATCATGGCGTCTGTCCCATAGACAAGGCTGAAGGGTGTCTCATGGGTGCTGGACTGTGGGGTGGTGTGGTAAGACCACACAATTCTGGGGACCTCCTCTGCCCAGCCTCCTTTGGCCTTGTCTAGCCTCCGCTTCAGCCCCCTGAGCAGCACTCGATTTGCTGACTCCACCTGCCCATTTGTTTGTGGGTGCTCCACTGATGCGAAAACCTGTTGTATCTTTAGCTCTTCACACATCTTCCTCAACTGATGACTGGTGAACTGGGTGCCATTGTCGGAAACCAGCCTCTTGGGTATTCCGAAGCGGCAGACAATGTTCTTCCAGACGAAGTGTTCGACTTTCTGTGCGGTGATGTGTGCAACTGGCTCTGCCTCCACCCACTTAGTGAAATATTCGATGGCCACAATGAGGAACTTCATCTGCCTTGTCGCCAGGGGAAAAGGTCCTAGGATGTCAATCCCCCATGTATGGAATGGCCACGGGCTATGGATGGACCTCAACTCCTCAGGGGGTGCCTTGTGCCAATCTGCATGCAGCTGACATTGTTTGCATCGCTGAGCAAACCTTATGCAATCTTCCTTCAACTTCGGCCAGTAGTACCCCGCGCGGAGTACTCTACTTGCCAAAGCGCGACCACCTACATGGCTTCCGCACACCCCCTCGTGCAGCTCAGACATGAGTCTGGTGCATTGCTCGCCGTGTACACAGATCTGCACAGGGTGAGAAAATCCAAATCTAAATAGGCTTCCATCTATGAGAGTAAACTTACTTGAACCCCTCTTTATTCTTTTGGCCTCTGCCAGATCTAGCGGGAGTACACCATCTTCTAAGTATAGCCGGTATGGCGTCATCCAGGTGTGGGGTTCCTTCTCCGCGTGGACCTCCATCGACTCACCGATCTTTGAGGGTCGCGATCTCACCCTCGGCGCTCTCAGCGTCTCTTGAGTCAACGACCGATGACCGATCGTTAGACGCTCCATTGACTTGTATACATGAAGCACCTGGTTGTCTGATACAAACGCGCGCGGCACCTTCAGGGTCTCCTGAATGACAGTCCTCTGCTTCCCCCCTTTGCCTGAGCTGGCCAGCTTGGCAAGCAGGTCTGCTCGGGCGTTCTGCTCTCTTGGTACATGCACTAACTCAAACTCGGCGAAAGACGTCTTCAGGAGCTGCACATACTCCAGGTAAGCTGCCATCTGGGGGTCCTTTGCTTGGAACTCCCCGGTAACCTGCCCGGTGACCAGTAACGAATCGCTCTTGGCCAGCAGATTTCTTGCTCCCATTTCCCTTGCTAGCAACATTCCCGCGATCAGGGCTTCGTACTCCGCCTGATTGTTGCTAGCTTTGAAGGCGAAACGGAGGGACTGCTCGATCAGTACTCCGTTTGGCCCTTCCAGGATGACCCCAGCGCCGCTTCCTTGCTGATTAGAGGAGCCATCAACCGATAACACCCATCGGAAATCTAGCCCTTCTGCAGGTGTCGCGATGGATGATAGCTCGACTACGAAGTCCGCGAACACCTGCCCCTTGATCGGTCCTCGGGGCTCATACTGAATATCGAATTCCGACAATTCTACTGCCCACTTGACCATCCTTCCTGCCACATCAGGTTTCTTCAATACATTCTGGATAGGCAGATCAGTCATCACCACCACTGTGAAGCTGTGGAAATAATGCCTGAGTCTTCTGGCTGAGAATACCACCGCCAGAGCAGCCTTCTCGAGGGCCTGGTACCTGGTTTCAGGGCCTTGCAGCACCTTGCTGACGAAATAAACAGGCCTCTGGGCCTGGTCCTGCTCTTGCACCAGGACTGAACTGACTGCCCTCTCCGTAACAGCAAAGTATAGACGGAGAGGGATGCCTACCTGGGGCTTTCGCAAGACTGGTGGGCTTGCCAGATATCCCTTCAACTTAATGAAGGCCTCCTCGCACTCCTGCGTCCAGAGAAATCTGCTGTTGCGCTTGAGACACTGGAAGTATGGGTGACCTTTCTCCCCACCAGCAGACATAAACCGGGACAGTGCTGCCAAGCGACCGGTGAGCTGCTGCACCTCCTTCACCGTCGTTGGGCTCCTCATCGCCACGATCGCCGCACACTTCTCCGGGTTAGCTTCGATTCCTCGCTCTGTCAAGAGGAAGCCCAAGAACTTCCCAGCCTCTACACCGAATATGCATTTCTCAGGGTTGAGCTTCAGCCTATACTTGGCAATGGTGGTGAATAGCTCTTCCAGATCAGCTGCATGATGCTTCTTCTCTTGGGACGTAACCACCATGTCATCTACATAGGCGTGTACGTTTCTTCCCAGCATGGGCGAGAGCACCCTATCCATGAGCCGCTGGTAGGTGGCCCCCGCATTCTTCAACCCAAATGGCATGACCTTGTAGCAGTAGCAAGACCGTTCCGTCATAAACGCGGTCTTGCATTCGTCCATTGGGTGCATCCTGATCTGATTATACCCTGAGAAAGCGTCCAAGAAGCTGAGTAGCTTTCCCCCCGAGGCGCTATCGACTAGAGCATCTATACTGGGTAAGGGGTAAGAATCCTTGGGGCACGCCTTATTGAGGTCAGTGAAGTCCACGCACATTCTCCACTTGCCGCTTGCCTTCCGCACCAGTACCACATTCGCTAACCACTCGGGGTACTGGATTTTTCTGATATGCCCTGCGACAAGGAGCTTCTGCGCTTCGTCGTGGATCACCTTCCTCTTCTCCTTGTTGAATTTCCTTCTTCTCTGTCGCACCGGTCGAACCATGGGGTCCATTGATAGACGATGGCAGAGGAAATCGGGGTCGATTCCTGGCATGTCGGATGATGACCATGCAAAGGCATTCATGTGCTTCTCAATTACACCCATGATCAGCCTTCGCTCTTCTTCAATGAGGGATCCCCCCAACTTGAATTTTCTTCCCCTGATGTCCACCTCGACCCATCCTTCAGCTGGGTGGGGCCTCCTCTCACTGGCAATGACCGCTCTCGCGATCCCTGACTTGCGAGGAGTGATCGTGCCTTCCTCCTCTTCCTCGACTTGGGCCACCTGGGAGCCCCCCACCGCAGCGTTCTCCATCCTCCGAGCGCCTTGTGTCTCCCTGACCGCCAATCGCTCTTTGCGCACGCCTGGTGGTGGTTTTGTGGTGACATGGCATACACTTCTTTTTTGCTTCAAACTGTTCTCATAACAGCGTCTTGCCTCAGCCTGATCCGACTTGATGGTTATCACGGCCCCTTCCATCGACGGCAGCTTCAACTTCATATGCCTTGTCGATGGTATTGCGCCCAGTCTATTGAGCGTTGGCCTCCCCAACAGGACATTGTACGCAGAAGGGGCGTTCACCACCAGGTACTTTATCTTTTCCGTGCGGGCTGCCGTTCCGTCGGTGAACGTTGTCCTCAGCTCGATGTATCCCCGCACTTCTACCTGGTCCCCTGCAAAACCGTAGAGACAACCAGTATACGGTCTCAACTGATCAGGGGACAACTGTAGCTTGTTGAACGTTGGCCAGAACATGACATCCGCCGAGCTTCCTTGATCTACGAGTACTCTATGCACTCGTCTTCCTGCTGTGATGAGAGAAATGACCACAGGGTCGTTGTCGTGTGGGACAACGTCTCGTAGGTCAGCCTTCCTGAAGACAATGTCCACCTCAGGGTAATGACTCTCATTCACTGCATCTACCGCCATCACAGATCGAGTGTATCTCCTTCTTTGTGAAGCTGTGCATCCCCCACCAGAGAAGCCTCCAGCGATCGTCTGCACTTCCCCATGCACAGGGACTTCATGCTGTTGCTCTCCAGTTTGGGATCCTGACGCGCGATCACCCTGTGGCTCACGCAGGTAATCTGCTAGAAAACCAGACTTCACCAACTCTGCCAGTTGGTGTCCCAGCGCCAAACAGGAATGAAGTGTATGTCCAAAGGCCTGATGAAACTCACACCATTCATTCTTCTTCCTTCCGAGTACCTTGTCTGTCTTCTCTGGTACTCGTAGTCTCGCTGCTACGGCAGGAAGGGCGATGAGATCCGCCAACCCCACCATGAAGTTGTATCTTGGGGGCGCGTTATTCTCCCTCGCACGCCCCTTACTCTGGTCTTTGCCTGGTGCATAGGGACGAGGTTTTTCCCGCCCCTTCTTCCCCTCTTTGGCCTCATGCACCCTCGCTTGCTGTGGTTTTCCTTGCCCTCCACGCGGTCTGGGTGGTGCAGCACTTCCCCTCTTCTCAGAAACTTCTGTTTCTGCCACTATGTGCGCCACCGCACGCCGTCGGATCTCTGCAAAGGTGCTGGGATGGCTCCTGATGAGAGACTCACTGAAAGGGCCAGGCAGCACTCCCTTCTTAAACGCGTGCACAAGCATATCTTCATCTTTGCTGGGTAGTCTAACCACTTGTGCTCCAAAACGGTTGAGGTAGTCTTTCAGCAACTCCCCCTGGTATTGGCGCACGTCGAACAGGTCGTAGGACACCACTGCAGGTGCCTTGTTGACGATGTATTGCTCGATGAAGAGCTTCGAGAACTGAGAAAATGACGTGATATGCCCTTCTGGTAAACTCACGAACCACTCCATGGCGATTCCGCTCAGTGTGCTCATGAACATCTTGTAGTATACAGCGTCTGAGCCCCCAGACAACATCATCTGGGTGTGGAATGCCGTCAGATGCGCCTCTGGGTCTTCTACCCCTTTGAACGACGCTTTTACCCCCACCAGGTTGGGAGGCACCATGGTTCCCATAATCTCAGGGGAGAATGGCATGGGAAATGCCCTTGGAGGTGAAGGCTGCCTAGACACCCTTTCGTCAACGACGTGCTCCCTCTGCGCCTGCAGCGTTCTTCTCAACTCTTCGTTGACACGATTCAGTTCGTCGTTCCTGCTTTGCGACGCAGCCAACTCCGTCTGCATCCTTTCTTGTTCGACTTTCGACGCTGCAGCGTTATCCTGCAGCGTGCGCACCATTTCCAGGACCTGCGCCATTGTCACAGCTCCTTCATCAGCGGATGGCGCAGGTGATGGTTGTCTGTTTCTAGGCATCTTCTCTATCAGGGAAATTGACAAAACTCTGGTGAGCTTTAAAACTGTGGTATATATGGGACAACGATTCACTCGGGCCCCACGGTGGGCGCCAAATGATCCTGCCGGCAACTTGAACGTGGGTGAATCGCTTTGTAACACTTTCTGCCCTGTCTTCGCGACTGCGTCTCCTGAAGAATCACCTTCTGAACTCTCTCTCTCTGATGGCTTCAAAATGTGACCTGCAAAATACACAGACGGCGCCTCTAGCGGCCGTTTGCACTCCGACGATCAAGTTAGTTCAACAGAACCACCAGAAACTGGAAACTTAGTAAAATGTGTGTGTGTAGAACTTGCACTCTGTTTTTCGTCTCTCCCCCTCACTCTCACTCTGATTCTGCCTTTTATCTCTCTTTCCCTGCTCCTGGGCATAACAGAATTCTGTTATGCTTTTCTGGCATGTGTCAGAACCCTGTCATGCTTTTTCAGAGAAAGCGTACCTTCAGAATCAGCAATGGGGAGCGTGAGAGTCTGCGCATGTCTGCGCTTGGCTGCGCCTGTCTGTACCTTTAGCGGTACGGAGTGCTCTTTTGTCTGGACCGCACCCCTCTCAGATGATGACACGTGGAGGCCTGCAACTCACATCTAACCACACACGTGTCACTTACTGGAAGGGCTCTAGCGCCTCTCTTCGTCTGCCTAAGTTACGCCCTTGCGGAGTAACTTAGGATGCTTCTCTTATCTGGGTAAATTGCATACTCTTAGGAGAGCGTCGGGTGTGGCTGGTCTAGGCGCACTCACCAAACGTTACTCTCTGTATAGGCGACTTACCCTTCTGGATGACACGCACGTAATGGGTTGAGGGAATCACCAATCACGGGCTGGCTTACTAGTTCCCTCAGGCCACTCTCGTGCATGGTTCCTTGAGGTGTGCTCATGCGAGGCCCATGCGTAACGCTCTCGCTGGGAACCTTAGTCCCAGTTTAACTGCGTGTAACACGAGACCCGATGACAACACACCCGATGACTGATCAGTGTTTATTTGCTACTCGCGCTCTGCCTCCAGGCGCGAGTCTGGGAACTGGTCTGCTGGTGGTCACTTGGCTACTGACCACCGATCACCATTCTGGGTGATCTATCCCCCGACCTCTCTGCCGCCTGATCTGTCGATGGTAACTTGGCCACTGACCACCGATCACCTCTCTTGGCGATCGTCCCCCTACCTCTCTGCCACTTAGTCCACGTGTCACCCTGCGAGTGGTCCACGTAGTTCCCTGATGCTGACGTCATCTACTACCGATGACCGATCGGATCAAAGCCCAAGCCCAACAAGGGGTCCAAGCCCAACGAATTACTAGGAGCATGGCAAGAGCTTTGGGACAAGAGTATAATAAGATGGCTCTTCTTATTTCTTTTGTAGAATAGGGGTGTGGATGTAATAAAAAGGTGTAAGTAGTAAGGGAGTCTAGGGGGGAGTGTAGATAGGAGTTTAGGAGGTGCCAAACTAGGAAGGAAAGTCACACTTCCTTCATTGTCTAGATTGGCGCCGAATTTCATTGCATTTGTGTGTCATTTAGCTTGCATTTTCAGCACCTCATAGGCTATAAATGAGGTGCTTCTCTTTGTATTTTTCAGATTGGAATTTTATAGTAGAGAGACTATACTCAAATTTGGAGAGAAATTGTGAGTCTTGAGTCTTCTTCCTTTGCCTTATCTTGTGAGCAATGGTGAGCTTCAAGTGGCGGCATTCCATCACTTATCTTGGGTCAAGGAACCAAGTGGCGTGAAGTGTCTTCCAATTCTCAAAATCCAGCAAGCTTCTTCTATAAGTGTTCTTCTTCCTTTTATTCAATTTTCCATTCGGCAGTTTTATTTTCCTAAGCTTTCCTTTTCATTTGTACCGATTAGTTTTCTGTTTCCAACATTATTTCTTGTTTCTATTCGGTGCAGTTTCATTCATTTCCTTTTTCTGTTCGGTTTATCATTTGTGTTCTTCCATTCCTTGTGTTTTGATTCCATTTTGTAGAGGCGGTGAGGTAGCACTTGGAGGATGCTCCCTCGGGGACTCAGCACCATGGTTGGAGGAAGAGTGGGAGGTGACGACCTTGGTGGTCCTCCTCCTCTTGAAGACTTGCTCGTCCTCGGTGTCCTCATCGTCCTTAGAAGGAATCACCACCACCCCTTTGCCTTTGTCCAGGGGGGCTGGTGTGGTTGCAGTTTCGACCATGGTGAGGGGCACAGCCGCGATGGGAGGTGGAGAGCTAGGTGTGTGGGTGGCATGTGCAGAAGGAAGCTCTTGGTTAGGTGTTGTTGCTGGGAGGGTTTGAGAGTGGGATGTTGGAGAGATTGGAGGAGTAGGCTCAGGGGCTGGGTGTGTGGAGGCATCAACTGATGGCATTGAGCTCTTCTCTTTTGTGGTTTTTGGGTGGTTTGCGGAAGCTTAGTGGTTTGTTGATGGAACAAGGCCTTCCTAGGAAGTGTGGGTGCCTTGAAGGTGCATGAAGAGTGTGAGATTAGGGAGGTTCGGCCAGCCCCTTTGAAGGTGTAAGGATTGAAGACTAAAACCTAGATGTTAGGCAAGGACTAGAGATTATGGCTCAAGTTTGGCAACATAACAATACTCAATTTAATCTTACAAAATGAGAGCCAAACACCTCAATTTATAGTGTTTAGAGGTCTGGAAATTTAAAAGAAAGTGGAGGGAAATTCAAATGAATTCCCTCCCAAAAGTGGAGCCTAAATGAGCACGTGAGGAGGGGTGTGTCTAGTTTGTATGCTCACCCCCTCCATGGGCTTTCTAGACCGCCCTTGGTAAATTTAGAGGTTTCTTTTAGAAACTCTAAGTTTACCTAGGTTTGTGTTTTAGGTGCCAAAATTAATTCTAAGAAAAATTACAAATAAAGTTCCTATGCTAAATTTGACAAGAAATTAAAGTCTACTCTACACTAGAGTTTATGGCATTTGAACATGTAAAAGAACGTCTTCTTGGATCCTCTTGGCCATAACTCTAGGGTTGGCCCAAATCTACCCTTTGGTGGGCTTTCATGTGGGCTTGTGCTTGGGCCTCTTCCATCATCCCCTCCCTCTTGAAAAGGATTTGTCCTCAAATCCAATGCTTCTTCTTCTTCAATGTTAGGGGGATGAATGTGGCTGGATGGTGTCCGTCATCTCCTCCTTCTTGAGAAGATCTATCCTTAGATCTACAGGGTCGATCTCGAATAGCAGCCTCTTGCTTTGACAACTATGCTCGTCCTCCCGGATCAAACGTCCATCTATGGGAATCATCAAAGAAGGCAAATGAGTTAGTTTGATCAGTTGTATAAAAATAAATTTTAAGAAGTTGCCATTCTTTTTGTTTTTCTATTGGCAAATTTTTACGATATTTCTTTAGGGAGGAGTTCATATTTTTCTTTTCTTTCAAAAGCTTAAGAGTTTGATCAACTCCAAAAAGACTTATGAATCTTCCTTCATGTGACTCATTCACAAGGAATTTTCTATGTGTTCTTTGGGGTATGCAAAGTTTTTCTTCTTTAAATATGTTCCCCTCATAAACATAAAACCCTCCATGTGCTCTATGTTGATACTTAGCAAAAGTGGTTGAAAAATCTTGATAAAGTTTAGGTATGTTATCAAATCCAAGAATTTGGCCTCTATGTTTCAAAAATAAGGCATGTTTCCTTGATAGAGCGTCCACCACAATATTTGTTTTGTCCTTCTTGTATTTGATAACATATGGAATTTGCTCAAGAAATCCCATCCACTTTGCATGTATTTTTAACTTGTGTTGACTCTTTAAAGATTTTAAAGACTCATGCAGGGCCTTCACAAATGTATAGAGCTCTTTGTTATAGATGGGGTAGTTGAGGGTTGCACCATGAAGTTTTTCAATAAAATATGCAATTGGGTGCCCACCTTGCAAAAACCCAACACCTATTCCTACTATCAATGCATCACACTCTATCTCAAAAGTTTTTACAAAGTTTGGTAAAGCTAGAATAGGTGCATTGGTGAGTTGAGCTTTCAACCTTTGAAAGGCTTGCTCATGCTTCTCCATCCAACAAAATGGAGTGTCTTTCTTCACTAACTCATTGAGTAGTGAAGCTAGACTTGAGAAGTTAGGATCAATTCTCCTATAATAACTTGCTAGACCATGACAACTTCTAACATCTCCTATATTTTGTTGTTTTGGCCATTCTTGGATGGCTTTGATTTTCTCGAGGTCAACATGTACCCCATTTTTGTTAGCTATAAAACCCAAAGACACTACACTATCAACATAGAAGGTACATTTATCACTATTAGACAACAAACTATTAGTCCTAAACACTAAGAAAACTTCCCTAAGGTGGCTTAGGTAATCATAATCAACTATATATTTACCTATGCACTCCCCTTTTAAGGGTTCTTTTTTTACTATGCTTGTAAGGGAGGTTGTAAGATATTCCTTATTCTTTCTAGATTCACACAACCCCTCACTTGGGTTTTCTATTTCTATCATCACCTTTTCTCTCTTTTCTTTCTCTTTTCTAGCTTTTCTTTCGTCTTCCTCTTTTGATCTTTTCTCTTGTATCTTTCTTTCCTTTCTTACTTTATGGGAGGCAAACAATTGTTCTACCCTCATTTCCCAATCTAGGCAAGCTTCTATATTTTCTTTTCCATGGAAGTGGGGTAGGTCTACCCTAACCTCTCTTGGGCTTTCTTGCTCTCTCTTTCTATTCCTCCTAGGGGGTGGTTGATAATATTCATTTATTCTAAGACTTTCCTCCCCAAGAGAATCATGATTCTTAGAGCTAGATGCATGAGAATGCAATTTTTTTTATTTTTGAGAATTCTCATCCTTTGCTTTAGTCAATACATTAGTTTTGGCCCCATTCTTCAATTTTTTATATGAAATTAATTGGACATCCTTGGAAAGTTGTTTTAAAAGAGATTTTAAGGATTTCACATCACTTTTAAGAGATTTAGAGGAGTGAGAAGACATGACTAAAACTTTGTGTATAGAAATGCTTTACTTTAAGATAGATGAGGAAAGCTAATGAAGGTAGTTTTCCAGGTAAGAGAGGTGAGTCACAATGGACTACTTAAATACCAAGTCTTGCCTTAGCCAAAAACTATCCCTCAAAATCTTCACACAAATCTTTCTTTAGCTAAATCACTTAAAACACAATGAGGATGTAGAAATCAAAATTTTAAGCAACAAAAAAAAAAACAATGCAAGCTATTTAGCAAATTATCAAAGCTTTAAACAAGACCAAACAAAAGCAATTAAACGAAGGTAGACAAAAGCAAAAGGCGTAATTAAAGCAATTAACAAATGCTAAGCTAGAAAGTTTAAGCTAGTCGACCCTAGGTGAGGCTTCTTGGACACTTGGAGCCCTTGAAGACACACTCACCGTCTCATTGCGTGATTAACAAGTAATTAATAAGAGTTAAATTGCAAAGAAATTAAATGGCACTCCCTTTGTTGTTTTTCTAATTGCACTCCCTTTGTTGTTTCTTCTTTGTTGGGCCTTCCAAGGTGTGTGGTGTATTTAGTATGTGTTTGTTCCTGCCCCTTGCCTTTGATCCTCTTGGAATTAGGTAATTAAATTCTTCAATCCAGCACCTATTAAGCAAAGCTAGACTCCCCTCAAGTCAATTACCACTCAACAAGTACCAATTGATATTTAATCCACCACAAAGCTTAGAGGTCAAAGAAAGAAAGCAAGAAACAAATTAATTTGAAAACACAGTACCACACAAATGGAATTAAATGTGACACAACTAGAAAGAGTTCTAATGAAATTAGACAAGCAAATAAAAAGGCACTCAAATAATGGATGGCACACAAAAGGAACCTAAGGAATAGCACTAGATTTGATTTAAAAATAAAAAACAGCACCACTGAAAAATGTTGTGGTCCAGAATGCGTGACTTTTATAGATTTATTCTGTGCTGGATCTTTTGTATTTGCCTCTGAAAATTGATACACAAACAATTCAAGATCTTAACAAACTTTTGGCGTTGGTTTCACTCCAAACGCATGCACCAATTAATTTTAATAAGTTTTTTAAAATCAGTGCTCAAAACTGCCAGATGTAGTGTCAGGATTGCACACTTTTTTTGTAATATTTATCTTTTTTTTTATATTTCTTTTTTTCAACTGATTCTTTTTTTGTTCTTTTGCTAACACCTCAATCTAGTGAAATCCAGAGGCTCAGAATTTTCTTACGATGTATTTAATTTTCATAAAGCAAAACAGCCAAAACAGATTTGTGAAAACAGGGGATTCTGAAATCTGGAATAAAAAACAGAATGATATACCAACAAAAACACAATGGAAAAATGTGATGGAATTTGTGTGGATTTAGCACACAAATAAGAACTCAAACTAAAATTAAAAACGCACCAAAGGATCAAAACAAAGCAGATTTCAGATCAAGCATTCAAACAAAAAAAAGCAAGAAATAAATAAATCAAGAAGAGTACTACTAGGATTTGTTGACAAATATGGAAACACATGACTTAGACAAAACTTATGGATTCATAAAATGAAAAGACTCAAGAACATCATATGACCCAAATGAAATTTCAAGCAAGACTCAAATACCTAAAAATAAAAAACAGCAACACAAAGATATCAAGAATCCTACACAAAATTGAAAATAGATGTTCAAGCACAATTTTGAACAAAACCCACCGATTGAAATGAATAAACAAGCATTCAAATCATATTAAAACACAAAAAAAGCAAGACAACTTGGAATAAAGATGAACAACTTGGAGAAAGAAGAACTCAAAAAGTAAAATGCAAAGAGATACTCATCTTTGAAGAACCATAGCTCTAATACCAAATGATGGCATTGAGCTCTTCTCTTTTGTGGTTTTTGGGTGGTTTGCGGAAGCTTGGTGGTTTGTTGATGGAACAAGGCCTTCCCAAGAAGTGTGGGTGCCTTGAAGGTGCATGAAGAGTGTGAGATTAGGGAGGTTCGGCCAGCCCCTTTGAAGGTGTAAGGATTGAAGACTAAAACCTTGATGCTAGGCAAGGAGTATAGATTATGGCTCAAGTTTGGCAGCATAACAATACTCAATTTAATCTTACAAAATGAGAGCCAAACACCTCAATTTATAGTGTTTAGAGGGTTGGAAATTTAAAAGAAAGTGGAGGGAAATTCAAATGAATTCCCTCCCAAAAGTGGAGCCTAAATGAGCACGTGAGGAGGGGTGTGTCTAGTTTGTATGCTCACCCCCTCCATGGGCTTTCTAGACCGCCCTTGGTAAATTTAGAGGTTTCTTTTAGAAACTCTAAAGTCTACTCTACACTAGAGTTTATGGCATTTGAACATGTAAAAGAACGTCTTTTTGGATCCTCTTGGCCATAACTCTGGGGTTGGCCCAAATCTACCCTTTGGTGGGCTTTCATGTGTGCTTGTGCTTGGGCCTCTTCCATCATCAACTCCTTTGGATGTGGTTTTGCCCCGGGCTGCCAAAGCCTTGGCAAGCCTCATTCTTTTGTTCACATCCATTTTTGAATCTGCATCAAGGAAGCAAACAAAGCAGAGGTTAGGCACAAGCTAAATCAAAGCATGAAGCATAATCAGATATACTATGGAGACCTAAAGCAAACAAAAAGTTCACAAACGAACAAGAGTAAACACTAGTAGAAGCAGGAATCAAAGAAGATTAGTGGGGAGTAGTTTCCATACTAAGGTATTGAGTGAGGGCTGCGGAGTCGTATTCACGTGCTATCAACTCAGCAGTGTTTAAGATCCCCACGCTGGCCAAAATCAAGCACACTTCTCGATCTGTTGAGGGTAGTTCATCCAAGGTTTTGGGTTTGATCAACTTTAGTTTCTTCACCCAGTATAAAGGGAAGCCGTGCAACGCTGTGCGGTCGTGCTCAGTACAACACACTCTGAAGAACTTACCCCTCCATCCCTTGTAGGGCTGTTGGAACAAGTATAGAAAGATCCTCCCGACGATGCCGCTGAAGCTGACCCAGAGGCTCTTCCCTTGTTTCTTGACCTCGAAGAAATGGAGGAATATGTCTTTAGAAGGAGGCTGGCCAAAGTACCCACACAGGATTCTAAACTCCTTGACGAAGGCCTAGCTATTGAGGTGTAGCTGGGCAGGGACGACGTTTATTTCGGTAAGAAGCTCTCTCTCGAACCTAGAGAAAGGTAGACCCAGACCTATGCGTTTGAACACGGTCTGATAGAAGAAGAAGAGAGCCTCCCCTTCGTTTGACCAGTCGTCCACACAAACGAGCTCACCCGGTGTGCAAGGACGAACGAATATGTAGGCATCATGCCTCTTGGCGAAGGCACTGAATTTGTAAGCGCCTGGTTCAGGTTGAAGTCTTAGCAAGTAGCTCATCAGAAGCCCAAGGGTACTGAGACTTGTAGTTGACGCTGGGAGGTGGAGGGTTGGCAGTGGTTTTGGTACGCGCCATGGTGCAGCAAAGAAAGCTTAAGCAGAAAGAAGAGTAAAGGCTTAGTTTGCAAAGGGCCATGGTGTCGAAATGGGAGGAAAACCCAGAAACCCCTACCCCCACGAGAAGATCAGAAAACAGAGAAAATGAAGGAAAGAGAGGAAGGGCGTAAATGCAAGAATTTAAACAGTCCCAGGCAGTTTATCAGTACAGAATAGTGAGATTAAGGGGCAAACAATGGTTAAGAATCATACCTTTGATGGTTGATCGAAGAAAGGCGCGAGCTTTGTGAAGAAGAAATCGCAAGGGCTTGAGGAAGAAGACGAACAGTGAAGGATTGGGTGTGAATGATGGAACAGTGCTCAGAGCGCGCGATTTTGAAAGGTATAACGTAAACATTGAGAAGCGCTAGTGACACTCAGCCTCAATCGCAGGATTGGGCCACGTGTCGAGAGATTAATGCGCCACTTAAGTTGTCACATCACAAGCACAGGAACGTCCCATCACTAGAATGCCACGTAGACGGTAGGGCGACGCCTTAGTCTTTTCACTAAAAAAAAATTATCAGCTCAAGACTAGGGGCTTGTGTACCGACCCATCTTCGGGCGTTGACCAAAGTCAACACGTGGTAGGACCCACCAAGGGGCTCCAAGGAGGAAAGTCAATATGTTGACTGTCTCAGGTGTCACCAGGTTTGGGTGTCGCCAGCTTTGGGCGTCGCCAGTTATGGGCATCGCCAGCTTGGGGCGTCGCCAGCTTGTGGCGTCAACAGGTTTAGGTGTCGCCCACCTTGAAGGCGTAACCCGTTGTCCTAAGAGCGTGCTTTGGCCCAGATGGTGTCGCCCCCCCCGATACCCACAAGTAGGAGTGACCGTGGAGGGGGCGGCAGGGAAGGAGGCAGCACATTAGGGGCCTGTAGGCCTCGGGCCTTGGTGTGTCAGAAAGTAAACATAGCTGAGAAAGATGGATTTAAAGCCACACCTTCAGTACCAGTAAGAAGAGCCCCAATCCACGACTTATCTGCGCATCAGGTGTAGGAATGCGGCAGAATGCACCACTGCTGATGGCCTCTGGAGCAGATACGACCTGTAAGAGGCCACGCCCCAAAGGGGCGTTGATCCTGCCTGTTGACCGGAACGCTGGAAACTGCCTCGTCAAAGGATCGACGTGCGCACCGCTTCTCATCTCCGTTCCTCTTCGGGATCTATCTCAAGAACCTGCAAAGAAACAGCACGGCGCCGCTGCGGCCGATCGCACTCCAACGCTCAAGTCAGTGACGGTATCACCAAAAACTAAGAGAACTGGAACCGTGCAAATCCTCTCTCACAGTCAGCTCTAACTCGCAAGCATAAAGTGTATGAACTGAACGTGCGTACCTCAGAAAGTTTGTTAAGAACTCTTATATACCTGGTAGCTTTCTCTCTCCTGGCAGTTACAGACTCGGACACGTGGCTCACATCCAACTGTACACGTGCCATCATCTGGAGGCTCCCTGACTTGGCGCTGCTTCTACTCTCATTTTGGCTAAGTTACTTATGCATGGTACTGCCCAGTGCATAGCTAACTTAGGAGTGCGATCTCTGCTGGAACTGGCGAGTTAGGGGCCTTCATACACCTTCCCTGTGGTCTCGCCGACCGCCTTCATAATCTGCTTCTCCTTCATCTTCGGCGATGCGCTTGCCCTGGCGATCTCCAATGACTAGGTTGCCTGAATCTACATCGGGCGACTTCATCTTCAACCTGGCAATCGCCTATTCTGGTAAACTGGAAATCGGAACACGCCAACTTAACAACTGGCGACCACACGTGCCCCCCCCGACTTCCTTCCCCTATGCCAACCTGGCGCCTTGTCGACACGCCTACACTGTAGCAGGATGCCACGTCATCACACCCGACCACCAGGGCGGTACACAAGCCCCCCAGTCTTAAGCGAAGACTTGTCTAGCGAAAAGACTGAAAGAGCCTTCGTTAACACCGATCTACGTGGCCTTGACGCGGAATTCCAAGCGGTTGTACCTTCTGCTGCTCTGACGCCCCACCAAACCCCTCACTCATCGCTCGACACGTGGCTTGATCAACGGCTCTCTTCATTTGCCGTTTGCACTTCCTAAACCCATTTCGAAAAACCCTTAAACCCATTTCGCTTCACTGTTCCATCACTTTCTTCGTGCTTGCAAACGCTCTAACTTCCTTCTGCGAAAACTCTTAACGCTCTTCAACGCTCGAGATCACCATCTTCCTCCATCGTCTTCCTGATCATCGAAAGGTAACTACTTTCCTTCATCTGCTGGCTTTCCTTGCATTTTCACCGATTTGCATCATCCTGTAACTGCTTGGTGCATACGCTGTGGGTTGTTTTTTCCATTTCTCCTTCTGCGTAACTTAGGGCTTTGCCGATCGTCGCAACGAACTTACATTCGTTCGTTTTTTCACCTTCCTTCTATGATCGAGTCAGCCTCTGTAACCCCCTGATCATTTTTCCTTTCTTCTTCCTTTGCAGTTGCTATCATGACTCGCACAAAGATTACCCCGAACCCCCCTCCATCAGCACGAAACCTTCCTTCACAAGCACACGACTCAACACAAGTTCGTGGCGCTCCCTCTTCGCAGGCTGAGAGGCCTACGTCTTCCCAATCTGCCCTGGCCCAGGCGACTCCATCTAACGCTGGAGGAGTTCCCGCTCCTCCGCCAGACTTCCAAACTTTATACCTCTGGGCTAACTCAACCCTTCTGAAAGAAAAATCCTCTGTGAACACTGCGGGGGCAGTCTTGCGGCTGACCAAGGGGGACGAGATCTACCAGTCGTTTCACAAGGAGCACGACGAAAGGATGATGGTGCTGCCTTGCCCCGCCGACCTGCCCGTGTGTGCTGATGACAAAGTAAGCGCCGACGGGCCCTTCTGCTTTGTCTACACGACTCTGTTCAAGAAGGTTAGGCTCAGGTTCCCTCTCACCCGATTCGAGAGGGAACTTCTTACCGAGCTCAACATTGCTGCCGCCCAGCTCCACCCCAACAACTGGGCGTTTGTTCGAGCCTTCCAAGTAACGTGCGCCCACCTGGGGTTGCCCGCGTCGGTGGACGTGTTTTTGTTCCTTTTCGAAGCCAAGCACCCAGGAGATCGCCTGTGGGTCAGCTTGAATGCGATTGCTGGGAGATCCATTTTTACCATCTTCCAGCAATCGTACAAAGACTGGAAGGGGAAATTCGTCCAAGTACGTGCAAACGACAAGGACACCTCCCTTCTTGATGGCTTCCCCTTGTACTGGGTGGACAAGGGAAAAAAGGAGTCCAAGAGCTGCTTCAGGAGGCCCAGAAGTCCTGATAGCATGGGAGCATTGGACAGAGACCTTTGTCTCTTCTGGAAGAAGGTGGCGGATGCCAATATAACTTTCCTCACCACCTCCCTGATCAGCTTTGAATTCTACGAAGATCAACTAGAATTTCAAATAGGTTAGGTCATTTGAACTATTGCTTTAATACTGCACCTGTTTAACTGTTTCTGGGCGTCTTGTGCGTTATGCGCAAGACTTTGGCTTTACTTTTTCTGCACATATCATCTGCTTTGCTGTTTATTACATTATGCACTTATCTGTTTTCCCTGAGTTAACCCATGCATCTCCGTCCCCTGCAGACAACATGTTGCCCAGGAACATGCTCACCGAACTAAAGTCACTCGCCCGAAACCACGGGTTGGCAACCGGTTCCCAAACGGTGCCCAACTCGGTGGTGGAGGCCGCCATTGTCCAAGGGCGATCACCACCCAAGGAACCCGCTCCACGCAAAAAATTGGTCCTTAAGAGACCCAAAAGGAAAGCCCCTCAAGTCGTTCATGAGGAGGAAGAAGAGGACGACGAGGTCACCGAGGATGGCCTCGTTACGAAAAGGAAAAGGGTGGCACCATCTTCACCACCTGCCCCACCACCTCTTCCAAGCTCGACACCACCATCAACGCCTGCTCCTCCTCCATCCTCGCCAACACCACAGGCTCCTTCTTCACCAGTCCAAGCGGTTCCACTGGCCACTGCGCCACCTGCAGCTGAGGCCCAAGAGCCAAATTTCCTGGAGGACCCCCCGAGCGCCTCTACACCGTATGTGTCAGCCGGAGGGGGTCCCCCTTCAAACGCCTCCGCTGCAGGAGATGTTCCAATCGGGGATGAGGTTGCTCATACCTCTCCGATTCTAATCACCGAATCCCCGATCCCGTCGCCACGCCAGGAAGCAAACACTGAAGATCCTGCTAAGGAAGGTGGCGACGAGAACCCACAACAAGCCCACCTGGCGCCTCTCCAAGCAGCAAACCTTCCCCTTGAGGTCACAAGGATGTGGGAACCTCTGACTGCCAAACTGAAAACCATAGCAGAGGACATCCCAGCGATTATAACCAGGGCTGTGGAGGGCTCAACCAGGAGGCTCCAAGACGACCTCTTCAACCTCAAAACCGAAAACAGCACTATGAAGATCGAGGTGGAGAAGTTGTCCTTCAGCCTGACGCTCGCAGAAATCGAACACTCCCGAGTGGAGGATGCAATGAGTACCGAGCTCAGGCTGGCGCGCAAGGAGGCTACTGACCTTCGCCGCAAAGTTCACGATCTTGCCCAAGAGAAGGTCGAGCTGGAAAGCAAAATCGTGCCTCTTCGCGCCAAGGCGATCGACCTGGAGGCTCACATTCAAGCTGACGCCGCTAATGTGCAAAAACTGGAGAAGAGGTCGATCGACCGAGAGAAACTACTTGGGCAAGTAGAAAAGGCGAGGGACGACGCCATGGCTGATCTTGCTGAGGCCAACAAAGAAAAGGGAAAGGTGGCTGCTGAGTTGGCACAAGCGCAATCAAAATCCAAGAAGGTTACTGAAGACCTTCTCCAGGCTCAAGAGACCAACGAACAACTTAAAAAACAGGTTGGAGAGCTGGAACAGCAGAACAAAGAGCTGAAAGAGCAAACCGAAGACCTCAAGAAACGGATTGAGGAGCTTCAGGGGCAAATCGAAGCACTCAAGCTAAATTCTGCTCAGATTCTGGCTGCTGGATTCGAAGCTGCGCGGGAACAATTCGCTTGCCTATTTCCCGATCTGGATCTCAGCCTGGTGTCGCTGAACAACGAAGTAGTGGATGGAAAGGTCGTTCCTGCTGAAGACTAATCAACTCCACCTCATCTGCTACTTTTATGATTTCCCTTGTATTATTCTATAAAAACTCCTGTATGTATGCCTTTAGCAAATACTTATCTCAACGACAAAGTTTGGGTATTCACTCTCTTGACTTCTTTCAGCGCTTTAACCTTCTTTGCATGTTTAACTTTGTCGGATATAACTTAACGATTTTGCAAACACGACCTTTTGACTTAACTGCTTCGAACCACTTCAAACTCAAGCAAAAATCACTTTAACCAACTTGTACTCTTAAAGCAACTAACCTTATCACAAGAATACCCTTCAAGCGACAAACTGTAACACAATTATTGGTTCAAACAACGTCCCACTCGACCTGCTTTATCAAACAAGTCTTTTAACCTTCTCGCCGCTGTTTAATATTTCCCGATCGCCAAGAACTCTTGGTACCATTAGCTCTTCCTAGCCTCATGCTTTGGCAATCGTTCCTTCGCATGGGGCAGAGACGCCTTTAGGGATCTCTCTTTACCCTCCTGGACTTCAGAACAAAGACCGGCTGACTAGGCGTTCTCTTCGAACCTACCTTAGCCACCTTCCATACTTCTTCCACCCTCTGCGCCATACCTGAACTCGTTCGAGACGAGAAGGATTTATCTTGCCTAAGCTCGCATATAAGCGAGAAGGTCTTAACTCGCCTGAACTCGCTCAACGGCAAGAAGGACTTTATCTGGTGCCTCAACTTGCCCAGGGTGTACATCTCCTCCCCCCTGGATGCACTGAGGACCTTTTCTTTCTCTCGCCTGCACTCGCTCGACGGCGAGGAGGTCTTTAACTGGCCTTAGCTCGCACAACGGCGAGAAGGACTTTATCTGGTGCCTCAACTTGCCCAGGGTGTACATCTCCTCCCCCCTGGATGCACTGAGGACCTTTCTCTTTCTCGCCTGCACCCGCTCGACGGCGAGGAGGTCTTTTACTTGCCTCAGGACGCGCGAGGGCGCTGAGGTCTTTCATCTGGTGCCTCCGATCGCCGAAAGACGATGAGGACTTTAAAACTTAACTGGTGCCTCCAATCGCCGAAAAATGATGAGGACTTAAAACTTAACTGGTGCCTCCAATCGCCGAAAAACGATGAGGACTTAAAACTTTTTAGAAAGCATGCGATATATCTTTTCTCGCCTTAAATCACGTACAAGCGACAAGGTCTTTCTTCAAAAACTCTTGGAAAAAAGCAAACATGCAATCTGAAAACGCCTTATACTTCAAAAACTCTTCTTTATTGGGTGGCCTCAT
Source organism: Phaseolus vulgaris (assembly GCF_000499845.2). NCBI lineage: Eukaryota > Viridiplantae > Streptophyta > Magnoliopsida > Fabales > Fabaceae > Phaseolus > Phaseolus vulgaris. The sequence continues at coordinate 27,617,569 of NC_023749.2, forward strand.
TAAAAACCCTCCTTAGGAAAAAAAGAGTGCCCCCTTGAAACTGTTTTAGCAGAGACATTGTAACATAACATTTGTGTTTGTCTTTACTTACAAAGCTCTTAACTATAGTACAACTTCAGGTGTGTGGCGTTCCAGGTGCGAGGGATCGCCCCTCCTTCCAGCGTCTCTAAGCGGTAGGCTCCGTTCCCGAGCGCCTCGGTTATTCTGAACGGTCCAGTCCACTTGGGTGACAGTTTATTCTCCATCTCGTACTGGTGGGCCTTCCTCATCACCAAGTCGCCCTCTCTAAACTGCCTTGGCATCACCTTCGAGTTGTATCTTCGTTCAACCCTTCTTTTCACAGCTTCAGCTTTCAACCTCGCCTCTTCCCTGACCTCATCCAGCAGATCCAGGTTCAGCCTTCTTTCTTCATTCGAGTCTTCCTCTACGAAGTTCTGGAATCTCGGCGAGCTCTCCTGGATCTCCACTGGAATCATGGCATCACACCCATAGACCAAGCTGAACGGGGTCTCATGGGTTCCTAACTGCTCGGTGGTGTGGTACGCCCAGACTATACGGGGCACCTCCTCAGCCCAACTTCCTTTGGCTTTCTCAAGCCTTCTCTTCAAACCTCTCAACAACACCCGATTAGCTGACTCCACCTGGCCATTTGTCTGAGGGTGCTCGACGGATGCAAACACTTGTTGAATTCCCACCCCTTCGCAAAGCTTCTTCAACAGGTGGCTTGCAAACTGCGTCCCATTATCTGACACCAGGCGTTTAGGCACTCCAAACCGGCACACGATGTTCTTCCATACAAAACCTTCGATCTTGTGTGCGGTGATCTGGGCTACTGGTTCTGCTTCAATCCACTTGGTGAAATACTCAATCGCCACCACCAAGTACTTCATTTGCCTGATCGCCAGCGGGAAAGGTCCCAGGATGTCGATTCCCCAAGTATGAAACGACCAAGGGCTATAGATCGACTTCAACTCCTCGGGAGGTGCCTTATGCCAATCGGCGTGCTGCTGGCATTGTTTACAACATTGGGCATATTTCTTGCAATCTTCTCTCATGGATGGCCAGTAGTAGCCTGCACGGAGAGTCCTCGCGGCCAGAGCTCGACCCCCGACGTGGCTTCCGCATATACCTTCGTGGAGCTCCGCCATGATTCTCGTGAACTTCTCGCCGTGTATACATTCCAGGAGCGGGTGAGTGAACCCAAACCTGTATAGATCGCCATCAATCAACGTATACTTGCTGGAATTTTTCTTTACCTTCCTAGCTTCCGTCGGATCCAACGGGAGGAGGCCATCTGCCAGGCACCGTTTGTATTGTGTTATCCAAGTGTCTGGCTCATGGATACCTGCATCACGTCCACCTTCTCTCCTCGACATGCTCTAACTCTCGGCGATCTCAGAGTTTCTTGCGTCAAGGACTTATGGCTTCTCGCTGCTCTCTCCGTCGACCTGCTTATCTGAAGGACCAGGTGATCTGCTACAAATGCCCTTGGCGTCTTTAGAGTTTCTTGAATCACCGTCCTCTGCCTACCCCCCTTGCCTGAGCTGGCGAGCTTGGCAAGCAAGTCAGCTCGGGCATTCTGCTCTCGGGGCACGTGTACTACTTCGAAAGAGGCAAAGGAACTCTTCAATTCCTGCACATACGCCAAGTAAGCCGCCATTTGTGGATCTTTAGCCTGGAACTCGCCGGTTACTTGCCCTGTGACTAGCAGCGAGTCACTCTTAGCCATCAGCACCCTAGCTCCCATCTCCTTGGCCAGCAAAATCCCGGCGATCAACGCCTCATACTCTGCTTGATTGTTGCTGGCTTTGAAGGCAAACCTCAAAGATTGTTCAATCAGCACGCCGTTGGGTCCTTCCAATATGACTCCAGCACCGCTGCCTTGCTGGTTCGACGATCCATCCACCGAAAGTACCCAACGGAAATCGTCTCCTTCAACCCGCGTCGCCTCTGATGAGAGCTCAACCACGAAATCTGCAAAGATTTGTCCCTTGATCGGGCCTCGAGGCTCGTACTTAATATCAAACTCTGACAACTCTACCGCCCACTTCACCATCCTTCCCGCAACGTCAGGTTTCTTCAGGACCTTCTGGATGGGCAGGTCAGTCATCACCAGTATTGTGAAACTGTGGAAGTAGTGGCGCAACCTCCTCGCCGAAAACACCACAGCCAGCGCAGCCTTCTCCAGGGCCTGATATCTCGTTTCTGGGCCCTGCAACACCTTGCTCACGAAATAAATAGGCTTCTGAGCCTGATCTTGATCCTGGGCGAGCACCGCACTCACCGCCCTCTCAGTCACAGCGAAAAACAGCCTGAGAGGGATTCCCGCCAGCGGTTTGCACAGAACCGGCGGGCTCGCCAGATACTCCTTCAGCTTGACGAAAGCTTCCTCGCACTCTTTCGTCCAAGCAAACTTATTATTGCGCCGCAGACATTGAAAATAGGGATGCCCCTTTTCTCCGCTAGCTGACACGAAGCGAGATAGGGCTGCCATCCGACCTGTTAGCTGCTGGATTTCTTTCACCATGGCCGGGCTTCTCATCGCCAAGATGGCGGCACACTTGTCTGGGTTGGCTTCTATTCCTCTTTCAGTCAAGAGAAAACCCAAAAACTTTCCAGCCTCCACGCCGAAAATGCATTTCTCTGGGTTTAGCTTTAACTTGAACTTGGCGATTGTCGTGAACAATTCTTCCAAGTCTGCAACGTGCTTGCTCTTTTCCTGCGAGGTCACGACCATGTCATCGACGTAGGCTTGCACGTTCCTTCCCAGCATTGGTGCAAGTACTCGATCCATCAGCCTCTGGTACGTGGCCCCCGCGTTCTTCAGCCCAAACGGCATCACCTTATAGCAGTAGCACGACCTCTCCGTCATGAAGGCTGTTTTCTCTTCATCCATGGGATGCATCTTGATCTGATTATAGCCCGAGAAGGCATCCAGGAAGCTCAGCAGCTTGCACCCTGCCGCACTATCAACCAGGGCATCAATGTTTGGTAAAGGGTACGAATCCTTTGGGCAAGCTTTGTTCAGATCGGTGAAATCGACGCACATGCGCCATTTCCCGTTACTCTTCTTCACCAGTACGACATTTGCCAACCATTCAGGGTACTGGACTTCCCTGATGTGGCCTGCAGCGAGGAGTTTCTGTGTTTCGTCCCTGATCGCCTGCCTCCTCTCCTCGTTGAATTTTCTTCTCCTTTGTCGCACCGGTCTCACCATGTTGTCCATCGCCAAATGATGGCACAAGAAGTCGGGATCAATCCCGGGCATGTCCGAAGCGGACCAAGCAAATGCGTCCAGATGCCGCTCAATCACCTTGGCGATCTGGTCCTGGAGATCGACCTCCAAAGATCTTCCGAGCTTGAAGATTTTCCCTCCGATCTCCTTCTCGAGCCACTGCTCGACAGGTTTAGGCCTGGATTCTCTGGCGATCACCGCCCTGGCGATTCCCTGTTCCCTTGCTTCCTCGGGGCAATTCCGCGCCTCTTCCTCCTCCAGGCCAGCATTCCTCTCCCCCAGCTCAGCGTCTACCATCTCTACATCCCTTCCGGCGGCCTCCTCTGTTACCGGCGGTCTGGGCTTCACACCGGGAGGTGGGGTGGTTGTTACATAACTCACTGATCTTTTGTTTTTCAGGCTATTCTCATAGCACCTTTTCGCTTTTTTCTGATCAGACTTGATCGTGATCACCACCCCTTCCATGGACGGCAGCTTCACCTTCATGTGCCGAGTCGACGGAATGGCACCTATCCTGTTAAGAGTGGGCCTTCCCAACAAGATGTTATATGCTGAAGGGGCGTTTACGATGAGGTACTTGATTTTCTCCGTCCTCGACCCAGCCTCATCTGTAAACGTGGTTCTCAGCTCAATGTACCCCCTGACCTCCACCTGGTCACCAGCGAACCCATATAAGCACCCTCCATAGGGCCTTAGCTGGTCAAGGGACAATTCCAGCTGCGTGAAAGTCGGCCAGAACATCACATCTGCCGAGCTTCCTTGGTCCACCAGAACTCTATGGACCTTCCTCCCTGCTGTAACCAACGAAATAACTATGGGATCGTTGTCATGAGGCACAACGTCCCGAAGATCCTGCTTGGTGAACGTAATGTCCACTTCCGGCGAGTGATCTTCAAACACGTCCACTGTCATCACCGATCGGGCATACTTTTTCCTCTGCGATGCGGTGCACCCGCCACCTGAGAAACCCCCTGCAATGGTGTGGATCTCCCCGTGGATAGGCATCTCGTGTTGCTGGGCTTCTCCACCTGCTGGCTGGGAACTCGACGCTCCCCCCGTCCTCCTATCCAACAGATAGTCGTTTAGGAACCCGCTCTTAACCAGATCGTCGAGCTGATATCCCAAAGACAAGCACGAGTCCAAGGTGTGGCCAAAACATTGGTGGAACTCGCACCAGGCGTCCGGCTTTGACCCCAGCACCTTGTCGCCCACCTTCTCGGGCGCCTTTAACCTAGCAGATATGTTAGGGATAGCGATCAGGTCCGCTAGTCCCATGACAAATTTGTGCTTAGGCGGGCGATTGTAATCCCGGCGTGCTGGTTGTTGGCGCGCTTGTCTTCCTCCCTTGTTTCTCCTGTCGTAAGGATGGCGAGTTCTCTGGTCCTTCCTGGCCGCCGCCGCCGTTTCCAGCACCCTCTGCGGCTGGATCCTGGTCTGGGCGCGTGGCCTGGCGGGAGCCACGCTGCCTCTTTTCTCGGCGACTTCACTCTCGTCGGCGATGTGGGCCACCGCAAGTCGCCTGACTTCAGCAAACGTCGCTGGATGAGCCCTGATCAGAGCCTCGCAGAATGGCCCTGGCTGCACGCCCTTCTTGAAGGCATAGACCAGCATTTCTTCATCCTTGGCCGGCGATCTGACCATCTGCGCTCCGAAGCGATTGAGGTAGTCTCTGAGGGACTCCCCATGGTACTGCCTTATATCAAACAGATCATAAGACACCCTGGGCGGTGCCTTATTCACAATGTACTGCTCGACAAAGATTTTCGAGAACTGTTGAAAATTGGTTATGTGGCCGTTAGGCAGGCTCACAAACCACTCCATCGCCGTTCCCTGGAGCGTACTCACGAACATCTTGCAGTAGACGGCGTCTGACCCTCCCGACAACATCATCTGCATGTGGAACGTGGTCAGATGAGCCTCTGGATCCTCCACGCCGGTAAAGACAGCCTTAACCGGAACCACGCTCGTGGGAATAGGCATGTCGGTAATCGCCTGAACAAAAGGCATTGGGAAAACACGAGGTGGCGTCTACGGCGCCACCTCTTCAGCAAAAGAACGTCCTTGCTGCTCCTGAAGGGCTCGACGCAGCTCCTCAGTCACCTTGCTGAGCTCCTCGTTCCTGGCGCGAGAGGCGACCAGGTCCTCATGTATCCTCGCCTGCTCTACGCGCGAGGCTTCCACAGTTGCCTGCAACGAGCGCATCATCTCTGCCATCTGCGCCATGGTCATGGCGGTGTCGCCTTCAGCAGCGACAGGCGCCACGGGACTGGAACGATTGCTTCTCATTTTTCTCATTAACTTCAGCGAATCACAGGAAAGCAGCAAACAACACTTCAGCCTCGATCGAATCAGCAATCAATCGGAGAAAACAGTGCGAAACGGTGCAAGAGAACTCAAGAACACCGTAAGCCTTCAAAGAAAACCACAACTTCGCCAGAAACCACCACTTCCCCGCGAACAACCAAACAAACGAAAGAACTCGAACTTCCACAAAACAGATTACGCGCAAGCAGCAGAAAAACTTACTCCACCGATCGAAAAGCCAAACGAACGGTTCAAAACGCAAACTCACCGAACGAAACTCAAAGAAACCGCGAACGACAGTTGCACCAGCACGCAACCGCGCGGAAAACTTCGAAAACTTCCAAGAACTCACGCTGTGGATGGGAGCAAGTTTTACACGGCCCCACGGTGGGCGCCTGATGATCCTGCCTGTTGACCTGAACGCTGGAAACTGCCTCGTCAAAGGATCGACGTGCGCACCGCTTCTCACCTCCGTTCCTCTTCGGGATCTATCTCAAGAACCTGCAAAGAAACAGCACGGCGCTGCTGCGGCCGATCGCACTCCAACGCTCAAGTCAGTGACGGTATCACCAAAAACTAAGAGAACTGGAACCGTGCAAATCCTCTCTCACAGTCAGCTCTAACTCGCAAGCATAAAGTGTATGAACTGAACGTGCGTACCTCAGAAAATTTGTTAAGAACTCTTATATACCTGATAGCTTTCTCTCTCCTGGCAGTTACAGACTCGGACACGTGGCTCGCATCCAACTGTACACGTGCCATCATCTGGAGGCTCCCTGACTTGGCGCTGCTTCTACTCTCATTTTGGCTAAGTTACTTATGCATGGTACTGCCCAGTGCATAGCTAACTTAGGAGTGCGATCTCTGCTGGAACTGGCGAGTTAGGGGCCTTCATACACCTTCCCTGTGGTCTCGCCGGCCGCCTTCATAATCTGCTTCTCCTTCATCTTCGGCGATGCGCTTGCCCTGGCGATCTCCAATGACTAGGTCGCCTGAATCTACATCGGGCGACTTCATCTTCAACCTGGCGATCGCCTATTCTGGTAAACTGGAAATCGGAACACGCCAACTTAACAACTGGCGACCACACGTGCCCCCCCCGACTTCCTTCCCCTATGCCAACCTGGCGCCTTGTCGACACGCCTACACTGTAGCAGGATGCCACGTCATCACACCCGACCACCAGGGCGGTACAGGCGTCTACATGCAGGGTATGTGAGCAACTCAGGGGACTCCCACGGGAAGTGAATCAGAGACGGCTGCATCAGTTGGCTCCCATGCAGTCACCCCTGGGCGCGCCAACACTCCAACAAGGCTACCACACGTGCTGGGATACTCCTAAGTCTGGAATACAACGTCATAGGGTGCGCTCGTTAGTAAGCTTAAGTTAGAGAAGCCACGTGGCAGAAACGCGGGCAAAGGTATATAAGGAAAAGGAGAAACAACATAAGGTACGTTTTCCAGATACTCTGTCATTTGGCAAACTGTACGCACTTGTGAACTTGAGAGAGAATAGGAGAGGATTCTGTTACGCACTTCCAAGAGCACAGTTTTTGCCCAGTTTTGATACGGAGGTGCACGGTGTTTTCTGCCTCGTTTACTGACTTGAGCGTTGGAGTGCAAACGGCCGTGAGCGCACAATTTGCCTCTGTGTTGCAGGAAATCATCACAGGAGGAGGAGTAGTCTCGAAGATCCGTGTTCCACCGTTAGAAGATACGCACGAAGGTGCTCGAGTTTCTGGCAGGAACATAAGCCTTCCTTTATAGAGAGGAGGACCGATCACAATTACAAAGGAAGCTTACTAGAGAAGCTTTGCAAGGTAGCCTTCTAACTCTTCCTATTCTAGCGCCTAAATGATAGCGAAAAGGCACCTTCTAGATCTTTCCTAAAAACTAACGCCTAAAGGTGGTATACAAAGGAGGTGTCTTAGGTTTCCCTCTTTAGCACCTTCCTAAACACTACTCTATGTGTTTTTAATTTTATACAAAAGTAACTATAAAAAGAGAAAACATTGGAAGCCTACTACCTAACTCTTTAGCTTTGCTCCTTGTAATCCTTTGAGGTAAAAAGGATGATGAGCTAATGTGTCTTTGAGCATCTTGAACTTCAACCTCATTCTCTTCTTCTTCTTGATCTTCATCAACGGCATTCTTGCATAATGGATGTTCCTAAGTCTGGGCGTTAGTGTCGCTAAGGCGCGCCTACAAAATGCCTAAGTCACAGCTAGACAGAAGGGCAATGACACTAAAGGTATATAAGGCTGACAACAGACATAACCAGGTACGTTTTTCGACATTTGAACAGAACACACTACGCTTTCATTAGTGCAAGTTACACATTTCTTAGGGAGAAACAGTGTGTGAGAGAGAACACATAGTGTCTCGAGAGTTTAAATTTGGTGTTCATTGCCCATAGACTGACTAGATCGTTGGAGTGCAAACTGCCGCGAGGGCGCCCTTTGTTTCTCTGTTTTAGATGATTCCATCGGAGGAAGCGACGGTGGGAGCAAAGGGTTCTTGGAAGCGAAGTCAACAAAAATGCACAAAGACGTTAGGGCAACCGACGGGAACACCAGGCATGTCAGAGGCAGACCATGCGAAAGCGTCAAGGTGTCGCGCTATGACCTCGACAATCTGATCCTACGACTTTTGCCTTAAAGACCTGCCAAGCTTGAACATCTTCCCACAGATCTCTCTCTCCAGCACGTCTCCGACGAGGTCGGGTCATCTTTCCCGGGCAATCTCTGCACGGGTGACCCCTTCTTCCCTTAGAGGCTGGGTAGTAGTAGCGAACACCCCTCTCTTCATCTAAAGGCTATTTTTGTAACACTTCTTATCCTCTTTCTGGTCGGACTTGATGGTGATCACCGTACCCTTAAAGGAAGGCAGCTTCATCTTCATATGCCTTGTGGAAGCAATCGCTCCAATCCTGTTCAAAGCAGGTCTACCTAAAAGTATATTGTAGGCTGATGGGGCGTTAACAACAAGATACCTGATGTTGGCAGTGCGTGAAGTTGTGCCATCCGTGAAGGTCGTCCTCAGCTCTATATGCCCATGCACCTCCACCTGGTCTCCAACGAAACCATACAAGCACCCAGTATAGGGCCTCAACTGGTTTGGAGACAACTACAACTTGTTGAAGGTCGACCAGAACATCACGTCGACCAAACTTCCTTGGTCTATGAGGACGCGATGGACCCTTCTCTGTGCTGTGACTAACAAAATCACTACCGGGTCATTGTCATAGGGTATGACATCCTGGAGGTCGGCCTTAGTGAAGACAAGGTCGACATCGGGAGACTGATATACCTCTTGTACCTCTACTGCCATTACCTCTTACGCGTACTTCTTTCGCTGGGAGTCGGTGCATCCTCCTCCTAAAAACCCTCCAGAGATTGTGTTAATTTCGCCATGAATGGGCACCACGTGCCCTTGGTCTGCTCTTGCAGCCACCAACGCCTGATCGTTCTACGGCTTCTGAAGGTAGTCCTTCAAGAAGCCGCTTTTCACTAGCTCATCCAGTTGGTGTGCTAGGGCCAAACAATTGCGTTTGTAGTGGCCATGTGCATGGTGGAACTCACACCAAGCATTCTTGTTGGGCCCCATCTTTCTGTCGGTCTTCGCGGGCACCTTCAGCATTGCCGCTATGTTTGGAATAGCAATAAGCTCCTTGAGCTCTACGCGAAAATTATGTTTCGGGGGCAGGTCCCTTCGTGCGCGCGTCCCCGCCTGGGACTATTCGTTGGGTTTTCCCACGCCCTTCTTCTATGTGGTCGCCTCGTGCACCCTCATGGGCTGAGGTCGTCCTGTTGCTCGAGGCCGGATAGGACCGACAAGACCACATTTCTCCGTTACTCAATCATCTGCAGCGATGTGCACCAAAACCCGATGTTTCATCTCAGTGAATGTCTTCGGGTAGAACCTTAGCAACGATTCGCTGAAAGGTCCGGGCAACATTCCTTTGACGAAGGCGTGCACCATCATGGCCTCATCTGTGTGTTTCAACCTCACCACCTGGACCCCAAACCTATTCAAGTAGTCCTTCATGGACTCCCACTGGTACTGTTTAATGTCGAAGACATCATAATAGAGTCGAATGGGGGCCTTGTTAACAAGGTATTGTTCCCTGAACAACGTCGCGAATTGGTCAAAGGTAGTGATGTGTCCGTCAGGGAGGCTAACGAACCACTCCAACGCCGCGCCTGCCAACATGCTCATGAGCAGCTTGCAGTACACAGCGTCAGATCCTCCTGTGAGCATAATTTGAGTATGGAATGACATGAGATGGGCCTCCAGGTCCTCCATGTTGAACCAAGTGGTGTTCAAGTTTTGACGAATCCAAACCCTTTGAAGGATGTTGAAAGCTTGGTTGTGCTTGCTGTTGCTGAGCTGTCTTAGTTAGGATCCGGGGTAGTTTGAGTTTTGTAATCCACTCTAGATTGAATCCAAAGCATAGGCATTCTCAATCTTTTAAAAGAAAAGTGTTTTTCAAACTAAGTGAAAAACAACCGATTGTTTTGTCGAAACAAACGATTGTTTAATACTTAGATGTTTTTAGAAAAGATTGAAAATTGTTTTTCAAATGGTTGAGCTGTTAAAACCAAAACAACCGATTGATTCGAGGAAACAATCGATTGTTTGTTTTGGTACCATAAGAGAAAAACTATTTTTGCTTTGACTGAGCTTTAAATGTTTCTAACTGTTTACGCTCTAGTCTTTAATGCTTTGACCAATCTTTAAATGCAATGAATAAGTTTGTTAAGATATGATAACAAACATCTTTGAATAAATTCAGAAAAACAAATTTGAGTAATAAGATTTTAACATAAGTTTTGAGTTTTTCAAAGAGTTGAGATTGCTTAGAGATTGAGATTGATCAAAGAGTGTGAGATAGGATTTCTGCTTGTATTGATTTCAGATTTGCTTCTGTAACAAGTGTAATCCTTGTATTCTGTTGAACAAGTTTCTTTTGTGTGTTTGCTGAGAAGTGATGTGTGTTCTTGAGGGGATCAAGATCAGCATTCTTAGTGTTGGTGTGTTGACCAACAGAAGTGTGTGTCTTGAGGGGATCAAGGTCATTTTCTTGGTTGTGGTGTAAGTGATCTAGGTTTGATTGCTTAGTGGAATTCCTCAGTGGTTTCTAAGAAGAATGGATGTAGCTCTGGGTTTAGAGTGAACCAGTATAAACATCTGGGAGCATTCTCTCTATCCCTAACTCTTTAAATTTAGTTTTGATATTTGTTTACTGGTATAAAAAACCGATTGTTTCTGCGAAACAATCGATTGTTTTACTGGTGCTGTGCTTTTAGCTTTGTGTTTTGAAAAATTGATTTCTCAATCAAGGTATTCTCGAAGTAATTTCATTAAAGGCTTAAAAGTTTGCGAAAACTCTCTTTAAACAATTCACCCCCCCTCTAGTTTAAAGCCATATATTCTAACAATTGGCATCAAGAGCTTGGTTCTTGAAAGTTATTCAAGTTGATCCAAAAATCTTTTTTTTCTATGGCTGGAAAACAATCTTTTGAGGAAGGTTCTTCAATCTACAAACCACCTTTATTCTGTGGATTAAATTACAAGTATTGGGAAGTCAGAATGAAAATCTTTGTGGAATCTATTGATCAAGGAATTTGGGATTCAATTGAGAATGGTCCTTACATTCCAAAGTTTAAAAAGAATGGTTCTTTCATTGCAAAACCTTGGTCTCAATGGACCAATGATGAATGTAAAATGGCCAAGCTTGATTGTTCTGCTCAAAACATAATAGCTTCTGCACTTGATACTAATGAGTTTTTCAAAGTGTCAAAATGCAAAACTGCTAAAGAGATGTGGGACACACTCAAGGCTGCTCATGGAAACAATGAACCAAAGGAGGCAAGGTCAAAAAGCAGAGCAAGAAGGAAAAGAAGGCAAAATAAGAAAAGCCTTAACCTCTGCTTCATGGCCAGAAAGGAAGATGACTCAAGTAGTGTAAGTTCATCTAACTCATCAAACTCTGAAAATTATGGTCAATTGCTTCAAGCCTTTCAAGAAACGCATGAAGAAGCCAACCGATTGGCCCTCTTGAACAATCGGTTAAAAGAAAAGAATAGCTGACTTGAAAACATAGTCAAATCACTAGAAGAGGAATTAGATAATTCAAAAATAGATTTTGAAAACCTTGAAATTATTTACACAAACTCCTCTTACAAGTGTGATGCTCTAGTTTTTGAAAATTGGGAAAATCTTGAAAAGAAGGTCCACTATCTTGTTAAAACTGTGGATAAACTTTCTAAAGGCCAATCCAACTTTGAGAATGTCTTGGCATCTCAAAACTGTGTTTTTGGAACAGCTAGATTGAGTTTTAACCCACAAAACAAACAAGATAGATTTTCAAAATCATTTTTGAAAATGCCAGAAAAACAATCGATTGGACCATCGAAACAACCAATTGTTACATGCTTCTATTGCATGAAAAGAGGCCATTCTGTGAGGTTCTGTAAAATCAAAAAATATGTTGTTCCTAGGGGCTTTATGAAGTGGATTCCTAAGTGCAGTAAAGGTTCTATTGATGAGTGTAAACCAAATGGACCCACAAGCAAGATGAATCTTGGCTTTGGCATAAAAGAATTGATCATATTCACATGAATCACTTGAACAAGTTAATTTCAAGGGATCTTGTGATTGGGCTACCAAAGCTCAAGTTTGAGAGGGATCATATATATGAAGCATGCCAAAAAGGGAAACAAGTGAAAAGTTCTTTCAAAATCAAAAACGTTGTTTCTTCTTTAAAACCTCTTGAACTTCTTCACATGGATCTCTTTGGACCCTCAAGAACTATGAGCCTTGGTGGAAATTATTATGCTCTTATTATTCTTGATGACTTTTCCAGGTTCACTTGGACTCTTTTCTTGGAATCAAAGAGTGATGCCTTTTCTGCATTCAAGAAGTTAGCAAGAAGGCTGCAAAATACAAAAGAACTGCAACATAGGCTCAATTAGAAGTGATCATGGAGGAGAATTCCAAAATGAGAAGTTCAGCAAGTGCTGTGAAAAGATGGGAATCCTGCACAATTTCTCTGCTCCAAGAACTCCACAGCAGAATGGTGTGGTAGAGAGGAAGAACAGGTCTTTTGAAGAGCTAGCAAGGACAATGCTTAGTGAATCATCTCTTCCTAAGTACTTTTGGGCGGATGCAGTGAGCACTTCGTGCTATGTGATGAATAGAGTGCTTATTAGGCCAATTTTGAAGAAAACTCCATATGAACTCTTCAATGGAAGGAAGCTTAACATCAACCATCTCAGAGTGTTTGGCTGCAGTTGCTTCGTTCTCAACAATGGAAAGGAAAACTTGGAGAAGTTTGATGAGAAAGCGGATCTTGGCATCTTCATAGGGTATTCTCTCACAAGTCATGCATATAGAATCTACAACAAGAGGTTGATGACTGTAGAAGAATTAGTTCACGTTGCCTTTGATGAGGTAGATCACAGAAACATCCAAATCCCGAAGACCAGTGCTGAAGAAGATGAACAGAGCATCAGTTTGGAGAAGCTGGAAATCTGTGCATAAAAACAACCGGTTGATTCGCAGAAACAACCGATTGAAATTCTGCAACAGAGTGACCTGCCCAGAGAGTGGAGGATTCCTAGAGATCTGTCACTGGAAAACATCATAGGGTAGATAAAGGAAGTTGTATCCACACGTAGCTCCATCTCAAACTTCTGCAGGCATACAACTTTTGTCTCTCAAATTGGACCAAAGTCAATTGAGGAAGCTCTCAAGGATGAGAAGTGGGTTGAAGCTATGCATGAAGAGTTGAATCAGTTTGCAAGGAATGAGGTATGGTTTCTTGTCCCTAGAACTGATGAAATGAACATTATTGGTTCGAAATGGGTTTTCAGGAACAAGTTAGATGAAGATGGCGTGATCACAAGGAACAAAGCAAGGCTAGTTGCCAAGGGCTACAATCAAGAGAAGGGCATAGATTATGGTGAAACCTTTGCTCTTGTTGCCAGATTGGAGGCTGTGAGGATGCTGTTGGCGTTTGCTTGTATGAGTGGTTTCAAACTCTTCCAAATGGATGTCAAGAGTTCCTTCTTGAATGGCTACATCAATGAGGAAGTTTATGTAGATCAACCACCGGGCTTTGAAGATCATAAATATCCCAACCATGTCTTCAAGTTGAAGAAAGCTTTGTATGGACTGAAGCAAGCTCCAAGACAGTGGTATGAGAGGCTTAGCAACTTTCTGCTATCTCATGGTTATGAAAGGGGAATGGTAGACAAGACTCTCTTCATCAAAAAGTCAAATGCAGAAATGTACCGTCCCGTACCCGGGCGTTGACTAAATCAAGGTCAAAGTCAACATCAGGGGTCAAAGTCAACGCAAGGCGTTGCCTAGGTGAAGAGACGCTAAGTGCCAACGTCGTCAACCAGGGCGTCGCCAAGACAAGGCGTCGCCTAGGGGAAGGCGTCGTCCAACCAGGGCTTCGCCAGATCAAACAGTGCTAAAGCAAGGCAATCACAGTGTGGTTCCCCGATACCCATGGGTAGGAAAGACCATGGAGGGAGCGACGCCGTGGGAAGGCCTCAGGTCCCGGTAGCCCGGGGCAGCGATAAAGAGAAGGGAAAGGTGGCTTCAAGGCCATAGTGATAGTACCAGTGTAGGGCAGCCTGACTCGTGAAGTACCCCTGCCGCCTCAGAGACGCCTTTGGGACAGATACGACTCAAGAAGAGGGTCACGCCCAGGGCAGCCGTGTGCAGGGTACGAGAGGAAGGCAGATACGCTCTCAAAGTAAGTGACTAGATGATTGGGGGCATGAGTTGGCACTCAAAAAGTCACCCCTAGCGCAGTAGCACTCCCCAGCAGGAGGACTCACACGTAGAAACGTCCCCAGATGGGCAGAAACGCCCCCAGATGGGGTCACGGCGTCGTGAGGCCCTCCACATGTACGACAGCCATGTCAGAATAGAAACACCCTTTAGTCAGGTGCCAGGTAATTAAAGTCATTCAATACAGTTTCTGTTTCGAGCGTTCAGGTGCTATAATGGCTCCCAAGCGTTTCAACGTCTTAAATGCGCTACGTTTTCTAATTAGATACGCTGATTGAGTGCGTTACATTTGTAATTAAAGGCGCTTTAAGGCGCTTTAAATGCTTGGGTAGTTTAAATAGCGCTGAGAATGTTGGAAACAGGGTTCGAACTTTTGGCAAATTTACGAGAACTCTCTAGTTGCTTGCTCGTGCTTTGAGGTTACGAACAAGGGACTGGGAAAAGATCTTTGCCTGAGGGAGAAAAACACACACAGTACACATTTCTTTTTACCATCTTCAGAGTGCCATACGCGGTGCTCAGAGACGGAGGTGAACAGTTTTGGTGTTTCTTGCTGGCTGACTTGAGCGTCGGAGTGCAAACGGCCGCTAGGGCGCCTCTTTGTCCTCTTTTTTGCAGGAATCGACAGGTAACCAGTGGGAAGGAATCCCTAGCTGACGGTTGAGGTCGCGCACGAAGACGTGCCGGTCAACCGGACGAAACATTTGGCGCCCACCGTCGGGCCGATATAAAACATCAGTCCCATCACAAGTTCGAGGAAATCTACTAAGTCGCAGTAACGTTGAAGGAGGTTGGAGTGACAATGGCCCCCACCAGACGAAGTATAGCACGCGCAGCCCCAGCAGAACTATCCATGCAGCAGGTTCTGGAGATAATGAGGGGGCTGCAGCAGGACATGGCGGAGTCGAAACTGGAACAGGAACGCATGCAGGAAGATCTCGATGCCTCGCATGAGCGAAATGAAGAGCTCCACCGTGTAAATGAGGAGTTGCGCTAGGGCCTGAGAAATGATCAGAGGCGGTATGGACATGACGAGATGGAGAATCATTCCCCACCAAGGGAGTTTTCCACTCCCTTCTCGCAGGAGATCCGAGATGCAGTGATCCCGAACACGTTTGCGGGGCCCAAGGTGATCTTCACCGGGATGGAGGACCCAGAGACACACCTTGCTGCATTTCACACACAGATGGTCCTGGTAGGCGGTTCTGACGCTGCCAAGTGCAAGCTCTTTATGAGCACCCTGACCGGGATGGCTATGGACTGGTTCATCAGCCTTCCAGACGGTCATGACGATTGTTCAGGGAACAATACTTAGCAAATAAGGCCCCGCCGCCGGTCTCTTACGATCTGTTTGATGTGAAGCAGTATCAAGGGGAGACCCTAAAGGAGTATATCAATCGCTTCGGGGCCCAGGTCATGAAAGTTGGTACGACAGAGGAGCCTATGATCGTGTATGCGTTCGTGAAAGGCGTATGCCCCGGTCCTTTTGGGGAATCCATCATCCGCAACCGCCCTAGGACTTTCGCTGAGCTACGGCGTAGGGCGGTAGAACATATTGCTTCTGAAGGGGAGGTGTGCGTGAAGCGCACCAGCGTCGTACCCTCCTGCCCGAGGGGACCGGCGCGAGCTCAACCCGTCAGGGTCAATGAGACCACGACGGGAAGAAAGAAACCAGAAGCGAGACGCCCCTATGAGGCCAGAAAGCCCCAGCCCCGGGGTCCAGCAGGAGGCGATCGCCCAGCCAGAGAAAGGGCGAGACCGGCGAGGTACAATTTTGTGGTAGAGCTGAAGGACCTGATCGCCGTGCCTAATATAGCCGAGAGGCTGAGGCGACCGGCGAAGACCGACAAGGTGCTGGGGCCTCGTAAAGACTCTTGGTGCGAGTTCCACGAGGCTTTCGGGCACCACATTGATAACTGCCTGTCGTTGGGTTACCAGCTAGATGAGCTGGTGAGAACTAGGTTTTTGAAGGATTATGTCGCAGAGCCCACAACGACCGCCACCTTGCCGCCGCCGGCTGAAGAACCAGCACACAAGATGCCTGTGCTTGGCGAGGTCCACACCATTGCTGGAGGTTTTTCCGGCGGGGGACCCACCGCCTCCCAGCGGAAGAAATACGCGAGGGGGGTAAATTCAATCGAAGAGAGACTCTCGGGGGAGCCATGGGAGTCGGATCTCGTGTTCACGAGAAGAGACCTCCGAGACGTGGTACCCCACGACAACGACCCCGTTGTCATCTCAGTCGTCACAACCGGAAGGAAGGTGCACAGAGTGCTTGTCGACCAGGGAAGTTCGGCGGATGTCATGTTTCTGTCGACCTTTAATAAGTTACGGTTGTCCCCCGATCTGTTGAGTCCCTACACGGGGTGCCTGTATGGGTTTGGGGATAACCAGGTGGAAGTCCGGGGTTACCTGGAGTTGAGGACTACGTTCACGGACGGAGAGGCCTCCCGTACCGAAAGCATCCGGTACCTGGTTGTGAAGGCCAACTCCGCCTACAACATTTTGCTGGGCAGGCCGGCGTTAAACCGTTTGAACGCGGTGTCCTCCACACGCCACATGAAGATGAAGCTGCCGAACCTCAGTGGCAATGTGATAGTCATCAGGTCAGACCAGGAGGAGGCAAGGAAATGCTATGAGAACAGCCTGAAAACGAAGAGAGGCGTGTTCATGGTATATGAACGTCCGCCGAGCACGGACACGACGATGATTGAGGCCATACCGGCGAGGGCGATGCCCGAAGCAGATGCGCCTATGGAGGAAGGCCCTATCGACGCGGCGCCCGTGGAAGAGGCGGCGCCCGTCGAAGATGATAGCAGGGAACAGCCTGCGGCTAACGCCGTAGAAAGGGAGATTGGCGGCAAGACATTCAAGTTAGGAAGCTTGCTGAGCCCAGAAGAACAGGAAGGGGTGGCGGAAGTGATTTCACGCCACCTGGATGCCTTCGCATGGTCCGCCTCGGATATGCCCGGCATCGACCCCGATTTCCTGTGTCACCACCTCAGCATGGACGCCACGGTCCGCCTCGTGCGCCAGAGAAGGAGAAAGTTCAATGAGGAACGACAGCAAGTGGTGAAAGACGAAACGCAGAAGCTGTTGAGTGCTGGCCACATCAGGGAGATTCAATACCCTGAGTGGCTTGCCAACGTCGTCTTGGTGAAGAAGGCGAACGGAAAATGGAGGATGTGCGTGGACTTCACGGACCTGAATAAGGCGTGCCCAAAGGACTCGTACCCGCTGCCCAGCATCGACGCCTTGGTAGATAGCGCG
Organism: Phaseolus vulgaris; assembly: GCF_000499845.2. NCBI lineage: Eukaryota > Viridiplantae > Streptophyta > Magnoliopsida > Fabales > Fabaceae > Phaseolus > Phaseolus vulgaris. The sequence goes on from NC_023749.2 coordinate 27,635,186, forward strand.
TCCGGCAGCAAGGTGCTGAGTTTCTTGGACGCCTTCTCGGGGTACAACCAGATCAAGATGCACCCAAGAGATGAGAGCAAAACTGCATTCATGACTGAGACTTGCAGTTATTGCTATAAGGTGATGCCTTTTGGGCTGAAAAACGTGGGCGCCACGTACCAGAGGTTAATGGACAAGGTCCTGGCGCCCATGCTCGGGAGGAATGTGTACGCCTATGTAGACGACATGGTGGTGACGTCGCAGGATAGGGCGCAGCACATGGCGGATCTGGAGGAATTGTTCGTCACGATATCCAAGTACCGCCTCAAGTTAAACCCTGAGAAGTGTGTTTTCGGGGTAGAGGCCGGTAAGTTCTTGGGTTTTATGCTCACAGAGAGGGGGATAGAGGCGAACCCCGACAAATGCGCAGCGATTATCGCCATGCGAAGCCCGACGTCGGTAAAAGAGGTGCAACAGCTGACAGGGCGGATGGCGGCGCTTTCAAGGTTTGTTTCCGCCGGGGGAGAGAAGGGGCATCCATATTTCCAGTGCCTCAAGAGAAACAGTCGCTTTGCATGGACTGATGAATGCGAAGCGGCTTTCATTAAGCTAAAGGAGTACCTGGCGACGCCGCCGGTCCTCTGCAAACCAGTAATGGGCGTGCCCCTTCGGTTATATTTTACTGTAACGGAGCGGGCCATCAGTTCTGTGTTAGTCCAAGAGCAGGACCAGAGTCAGAAGCCCATCTATTTTGTAAGCAAGGCATTACAAGGTGCTGAGACGAGATACCAAGCGCTGGAGAAGGCAGCGCTAGCGGTAGTATTTTCTGCCAGGAGGCTCCGTCATTACTTCCACAGCTTCACGGTGGTGGTGATGACGAACCTCCCTATACAGAAGGTGCTGCAGAAGCCTGATGTGGTTGGAAGAATGGTACGCTGGGCGGTGGAACTGCCAGAATTCGACATCCGGTATGAGCCTAGAGGATCCATCAAAGGGCAGGTATACGCGGATTTTATAGCGGAACTTTCGCCCGGAGGTGAGCAGGAGGTGGAGGTGGGCTCGCAGTGGCTGCTCTCGGTTGATGGCTCTTCCAACCAACAGGGGAGTGGTGCGGGAATAGTCTTGGAGGGACCCAACGGCGTGCTGATTGAGCAGGCCCTACGCTTCGCCTTCAAGGCAAGTAACAATCAGGCAGAATATGAAGCCTTGATAGAAGGAATGCTCCTGGCCAAGGAGATGGGCGCGCAAAACCTCCTGGTGAAAAGCTACTCCCAGCTGATTACGGGGCAGGTGTCGGGTGAGTTCCAGGCGAAGGACCCACAGATGGCGGCGTATCTGAAATACGCCCAGTTGTTGAAGGGAGCATTCAACGCTCTTGAGCTGATACATGTCCCGAGGGAGCAGAATGCCAGAGCTGACCTGCTTGCAAAGCTGGCCAGCTCAGGCAAGCGGGGTAGACAGAGGACAGTGATCCAAGAGACTCTCAAAGCTCCGCGTAGATTCGTGGAAGACAACAGGGTGGATGTCCTCCAGATTTATACAACAAGGGGAAGGCCGAGGAGTCATTGCTCTTTGACCCAAGATACGCAGAGGGCGCCCCGCATCAGCACGTACGCGGACGTGCCCGAGGGAGAGCAGATGCAGGTATGCGTTTTGGCCAAGGGAGACACTTGGATGACGCCCTACAAGCGATACCTGGCGGATGGGGCTCTCCCAGTGGAGCCTGAAGAGGGTAAAAAGGTCAAAAGAAATGCCGCAAGATATACTTTGGTGGATGGGGTGCTGTTCAGGCACGATTTCACTCACCCTATCCTAACATCCGTCAATGGCGACGAGTGCACCAGGATAATGGCGGAGCTACACGAAGGCATCTGCGGGAGCCACGTAGGGGGAAGATCCCTAGCCTCCAAGGTAATACGCACAGGTTTCTTCTGGCCAACAGTGAAAGAAGACTGTTCCGACCTCAAGTCGTTGTGCAGCATCGCTAGGGTCAATCACCGCATCTGAGGTATTGTCCGCTTTGGAGGTCGGTGCTCCGTCACGGTTTTGTCCTTAAAAGGCGCCTCGAAGGGTGAAGAGAGGAGGGAGTATATAAACTGCCCTTGACCTCGATTCCTGAGCGATGTGGGGCTGTATTGGCATACGGGAACAAGACCCCAGTCGAGGTCTGTACCGTCCCGTATCCGGGCGTTGGCTAAGTCAAGGTCAACGTCAACGGCTGAGAGTCAAAGTCAACACAAGGCTTCGCCTAGGTGTGGAGACGCCAAGTGCCAGCATTGCCGAGAGGAAGCGTCGCCAAGGCAAGGCGTCGCCTAGGTGAAGGCGTCGCCAGATCAAACAGTGTAGAAACAAGGCAATCACAGCGCGGTTCCCCGATACCCATGGGTAGGAAAGACCATGGAGGGAGCGGCACCGTGGGAAGGCCTCAGGTCCCGATATCTCGGGAAAGTGATAAAGAGAAAGAAAAGGTGGCTTCAAGGCCATAGTGATAACATCAAGGTAGGGTAGCCTGACTCGTGAAGTACCCCTGCCACCCCAGAGACGCCTTCGGGACAGATACGACCTAAGAGGAAGGTCACGCCCAGGGTAAGCGGGTGCAGGGTACGAAAAGAAGGCAGATACGCTCTCAAAGTAAGTGGCTAGATACTTGGGGGCATGAGTTGGCACCTAAAAAGTCACCCCTAGCGCATTAGCACTCCCAAGCAGGAGGACTCACACGTAGAAACGTCCCCAGATGGGCAGAAACGCCCCCAGATGGGGTCACGGCGTCGTGAGGCCCTCCACGTGTACAACAGCCATGTCAGAATGGAAACACCCTTTAGTCAGGTGCCAGGTAATTAAGAGTCATTCAATACAGTTTCCCTTTCGAGCATTCAGGTACTATAATGGCTCCCAAGCGTTTCAACGACTTAAATGCGCTACGTTTTCTAATTAAAACGCTTTAATGAGTGCGTTACGTTTGTGATTAAAAGCGCTTTAAGGCGCTTTAAATGCTTGGGTAGTTTAAATAGCGCGGAGAATGTTGGAAAGAGGGTTGGAACTTTCGGCAAATTTACCAGAGAACTCTCTAGTTGCTTGCTCGTGCTTCAAGGTTACGCACAAGTGACTGGAGAATATTTTTGCCTGAAGGAGACAGCACACACACACATATACACAGTTCTTTTACCACCTTCAGAGTGCCATACGCGGTGCTCAGACACGTAGGTGGACAGTTTTGGTGTTTCTTCCTGGCTGACTTGAGCGTCGGAGTGCACACGGCTGCTAGGGCGCCCCTTTGTCCTCTTTTTTGCAGGAATCCACAGGAAACCAGTGGGAAGGAGTCCCTAGCTGACGGTTGAGGTCGCGCGCGAAGACGTCCCGGTCAACCGGACGGAACAAGGTCTAAGGGGAGTGGATCCCCCTAGTTGAGGGGCGAAGGAGCCTCTTCGGCCCCACGGTGGGCGCCATTGTTCCGACCTCAAGTCGTTGTGCAGCATCGCTAGGGTCAATCACCGCATCTGAGGTATTGTCCGCTTTGGAGGTCGGTGCTCCGTCACGGTTTTGTCCTTAAAAGGCGCCTCGAAGGGTGAAGAGAGGAGGGAGTATATAAACTGCCCTTGACCTCGATTCCTGAGCGATGTGGGGTTGTATTGCCATACGGGAACAAAGACTGCGCACGACACGCCCAGCGGTGCAGGCAATGCCAAAAGCACGCGGACTGGCACAAGGCGTCGCCAGAAGAATTGCGATCCATATACAGTCCGTGGCCTTTCCATACATGGGGAATCGACATCCTGGGCCCGTTCCCACTGGCAATCAGGCAGATGAAGTATTTGATCGTCGCCATCGAATACTTCACCAAGTGGATAGAGGCAGAGCCCATAGCACAGATCACTGCGTACAAGGTACATCATTTTGTGTGGAAGAACATTGTGTGCTGCTTTGGCGTACCTAGGCGCCTGATATCCGATAACGGGACCCAGTTTGCCAGTCAGCAGCTGAGAAATTTGTGCGCTGAGGTAGGAATCAAACAAGTGTTCGCATCGGTTGAGCACCCCCAGACCAACGGACAAGTGGAGTCAGCAAACAGAGTTCTGCTGAGGGGGTTAAAAAGAAGGTTAGAGAAAGCCAAAGGGGCGTGGGCGGAAGAGGTGCCAAGGATCGTATGGGCATATCACACCACGCCCCAATCCTCTACTAGGGAGACGCCTTTCAGTTTGGTGTACGGGTCGGACGCGATGATTCCGGTAGAAATACATGAAAGCTCACCACGTTTTCAAAACTGTGTGGTGGAGGAATCCAACGAAGAAAGGCGGGTAAACCTGGATATACTAGAGGAGGCCAGAGAAGAAGCCAGGATCAAAGCGGAAGCAGTGAAGAGAAGAGTAGAGCGACAATACAGCTCTAAGGTAAAGCCGCGACAGTTTCAGATTGGCGACCTGGTTATGAGAAAGGCTCACCCATACGAGTTGGAGAATAAGCTGTCTCCTAAGTGGACCGGACCCTTCAGAGTTACTGAGGCTAAGGGCAACGGTTCATACAACCTAGAGACCTTGGAGGGGGGTCCCATCCCACGCAGTTGGAATGTAGCCAACTTAAAATTTTATTTCAGTTGACTTATGTAAGCAATTATGTAACACTTTAGTTGAAGGGGACGCTCTTTTTCCCTCTCGGGGGTTTTTTAATGAGGTCACCCAAATAAAAGGTAAAACCAGTTTGAGAAAAAGAAGTGCTTTGGCTTTCAGCCTTTATCTTTCTCCGTTCGAAGTAATGTAAGGCGTCGCCAAGAGAGAAGGCGTCGCCTAGGTCAAGGCGTCGCCAAGAGCGGAGGCGTCGCCTAGGTGAAGGCCTCGCCAAGAAAGAGGGCGTCGCCAAGAAAGAATACGTCGCCTGGATGAAGGCAGGCGCCGTTGAGGAACATGACGAGGGAAAGGCGCACAATATGCGAAACGTATGCAGAGTAAAGTGACGTTGCAAAAATCAATTATGATGTAGAAAAGTTGATGTTACAAGCAATGTTCGATACAATAGGAGTAGCGCAAATGGGGCAAATATTACAACTCATGCAAATCACAAAAAAGCCACTTCTCAGTGGCCGTCGGAGTCAACACTGGAGGAAGACGAAGCCCTGATCCCAGCCCGCAGAGCTCGAGTAAGTCGTGTCCTCCTCTCTTGGTTTATTTTCGAACCTGCACCAAGGGAGATAAATGTGTCAGAGACACCATGAAGCAAGACATGCATGGTTAGAAAGCAATAAAGGCCGAAGTTTCTAGGGTAGTGACTCTTACATATGTACTTTTCGAGAGTCCCAGCGTTGAACTCCAGGCTGATCAGAGTGGCAGAGTCAAAACCTCCCGCCTCAGCAAGAATCCGGCAAGCTATTTGATCACTTGGAGCCAGCTTCTTGAAGGGTTTGGTTTTGAGGGCCCTCGCCTCTCTCACCCAGTACAGCGGAAACCCATCCAGAGCGTCGAGAACAAGGTCAGTGCAGCAGATCTTGAAGAACCGGCCTTTCCACCCGGTGAACGAGCTCTGGAAGGGTGTGAGGAGAACTCTCCCGGGTACGTTACTGAGAGTTACCCTGAGGTTGTGCCTCTGCCTCTTCACCTCAAATAAGTGAAGAAAGAGGCCAACCGAGGGTGCACAACCCAGAAACCCGAAGAGAATGTCGAAGGCTTTGACAAAGGCCCAGCTGTTGGGGTATAACTGGGCCGGAGCGACATTGATCTCCGTCAGCAGTTCCTTCTCGAACCAGGAGAAGGGTAGGCGCACTCCGATGGTCTTGAAAACCACCTGGTAAAAGTAAAAGAAGGGGACCCCTTCGTTGGCCCGTTCGTCTCCGCATACTGGCTCCCCTAGAGTGCAAGGGAGCACAGCAATGTCGTCGTCATGCCTCCTCGCGAAGGCCCGGTGATCATAGGAACATGAATCCCCTTTGTGTTCCCTTATGGCCCTGGTAGCGAGTAAGCATGAACATTCGTCAAGAAGTTCGCTCGAAGCCCAAGGGTACAGGTCCCTGGGACTGACCCTGGGAGAGCCAGCATGAGAGGACATTCCTTAACAAGATCTGGGATCGTCAAAGGCGTATGGCCCGCTGGGAATGCAAGAGTCGTGCGATGGGAGCGAATGCTGGAAGAACCCTTCGTGAGAAAAGAAAGGGTGCAAGAAGAGAGAACGTAAGTAGGTTATGAAGAATGCAAAAATGACGAGGATAGTTTCAGAGTTTGAAGAGTTAAATAAAGCGGTTAGAGCGCCAAACGACGCGAATGGATGCACCGCACGATCGAGCCACGTGGCAGCAGATGGAAGGGTGCCCCTGGCATCCCTGATTAAACTCAGAACACGTCGTGTCAACAGAATACCCGATGGTACGATGCGCCGTCGAAAGGGGATCAGGGGCACAGTAGGAGTCAGGATCAAATCGAATGACTGGATGTCCCATCAGCCATACAAGAAGCGCCACGTGGATCAAGTCGAATGACTGAATGTCCCATCAGCTATACAAGAAGCGCCTCGTGGAAGATACGGGAAGGGCCTTGAGCTCTTCATTGTCCCCAGGCGTCGACCAAGCCCAAGGTCAAAGTCAATGTCAAGGTAGGGACGACGTCCAAGGCAACGCTAGCATGAGACGCCCAAGGCGTCGCCTGGAATGACATAAAGGACGACGCCAGCGTGGGACGTCGTGGGCGTCGCCCACCAGAATATCAGCGAGTTTGCCTCCCCGATACCCACAGGTAGGAAAGACTGTGGAGGGAGACGAAGTCGAAGAAGGCGAAGTTAGTTACTGGCGTCGCATCCCCGAGACCCACAGGTAGGAAAGACTGTGGAGGGAGGCGGGACCGCCAAAACGCCAGCCAATCACTTGCAGGGCGTTCCCCGATACCTATGGGAAGGAAAGACCATGGAGGGAACGACCCCCTCTCAAAACACTCGGCGTTTCAGACACCCGAGGACGATACGGCGCTGCTGTAGCAGGCCTCTCCTTAGGCGTGGGCGTCGAGCGTTAGGGATCAAGGGAAGGACCGTTTGGGTGTTAGAAGCACCCCGTGGACGATACGGCTCCGTTTGGTAAGCCTCTCCGTGGGCGTGGACATCGGCGCGTGACCTTTCCCAGGCCTACAAGGCCGCCCGACGAAGTAAAAGAAGCGTGTATAATGCAAGCCAAACAACCAAGGCACAAGAAGGCAAAGGATGAGAATAAAATCATACATGCAGAATTCTATGTCGCGAGGACACGAAAGCAAATATAACAAAATTCCAGAGTTGTATCAAGAGTGCATATGATTCAAAGGATTACAGATTTTCCAGAAAAGGTTAAAACAAGTATAAAGGAATGGGCTGATGATCGAGGGTGGCGGCTCAATCGTCTAGCTCCAAGGGCACGACCTTTCCATCAACAATGTGGTGAGTGGAATCGCAGCTGGAAATGTCAATCCCCGGATTCGTGCAGACTGCTTGAGCCAAAGCTTCTTGGAACCCCTCCTCGAAAGTACCCGCCATCTCCTGGATAAGGGCCTTTTTGTCCTTCTCTAGCTCCTCAATGGCGGCATCCCCAGAGACTACCTGCTTCTCCAAAGCCTCATTTTCCACGCGAAGCCGACTGACCTCAACCTGTAGTTTGTCGTAGTCAGCCTGGAGAAGGCACATGGCCTTGGCCTGGGTGGCCATTTCCCCTCCATCCGCTCCATCTTGTCGGCCTGCTCGCAGCAACGGTCCTTCAAGTCCTTTTGAACTTCTGCATCAGCTTGGACCAATTCTTGAAGGCCCGTTAACTGAACTTGGAGGGCGACTTCCCGAGTATAAAAGTCAGCCTGGAGCTCCAATGCCTCTGCCAGTTGCCTCTCAGTTTCTGCTTTGGACTCTTGCGCCTGCTTCAGGGAGGTTTGGTAGGTTTCATTCTGGCATCCCAGGGTTTTTTTCTCCTCCTCTAGAGCAGTTACCTTTGTTTCCAAGGCCCGGAGAGTTTGAGTTTGCAGGACAGCGTTCCTGGCCTGGGCGCGCCATTCAAGGGCCACCGCCAAGAAGGCCCCCAAGTAGAAAGGCATGCCTTCCTTCCTGTCGGTGCCCTCTGGCATAGTCCCGCCACTGAAGCCCCTCATCAGATGCATGATTGGAGGTGGGATGGCGATGAGATCGGGGGCGGCAGCGGCAGCGACGGGAGCGGGGGAAGCAGAGACTTCTACCGGTGGCGGGGGCGGGGCAGACTCGACACCTTCGCCCCCTTCCTCTTGGACTGTTCTGGGTGGAAGTGAGGTCGCGCTTGGAGGGTCATCCATGAAGGGATTCCCTCCCTGGGGCGACGCCTCTAGCAGAAAAGGAACCCGCGCAGATTTTCTCCTCTTGAAAGGCGCCACACCTTCCGAGTCCTCATCATCCGATAAGATTTCCAAGACCCGTTTCCCTTTGTCAAGGGGTGTTGGAACCGGAGATGAGGCTGCGGCTAGGGGAACAGCGACGATGGGTGGAGGAGAGCGGGAAGCCTGAAGTGCTTCGGGGCTATGTGGAGATGACGGAGAGGAACTTAGGGGAGCTTCGGCAGTGATCGGAGGTGGCGGTGACAGAGTTGGTGGGGGGACCGGATCAGCAGCAGGGGCGGAGGAGGCGCCCGCCTTGGCGGCACAAGCCTCCTTCATTGCTTTCGCCAGCATCATTCTTTTAGAGGCGTCCATCACCGATCCTACATCAAAACAGACCAAACAGCAAAAATTAGGGCCAAAGCAACTATACAAAATTGCAAAGCGCATAGAAGCGTGAGATGCAAGTAACAGGGCACCATGAGAAACAGGGAAGGAAGCAGTGGGAACAAACATCCGGTAGCAGGGTGTTCACAGCAAAGGGGACGAGGGAAGAGTCTCCTTACCAAAGTATGTTGTCAGGGCGTGAGCGTTGTACTCGCTAGCAACAAGCTTCAAGGTATCGAAAACGATCCCCAGCCCAGCCAAAGCCTTGCTTACCTCCCTGTCAGCAGGAGATAGCTCTTCCAGGGCTTTGGCCCTAAGCAGCTTAGGGTGCTCCGTCCAATAGAGGGGAAAGCCGTCCAAGGCTGTGGGGTCGTGCTTGGCGCTGCACACTCTAAAGAACTTCCCTTTCCAGTTCTTGTAAGAGTTTTGGAAGAGGGAGAGGAGGATCCTACCCGCGATCCCGGAAAAGCTTACCCAGAAGCTTTTCCCCTGTTTCTTCACTTCGAAGAAATGCAGGAAAACGTCTACGGAGGGAATGATGCCCAAGTGCCCGCAAAGGATTTGAAAACCCCTCACGAATGCCCAGCTGTTGGGATGGAGCTGGGCGGGGGCGGTATTGATTTCGGTGAGGAGTTCCCGTTCAAAGGGGGTGAATGGGAGACGCACTCCTACGCGTTTGAACACGGTCTGGTACATGAAGAAGAAGGGTTTCCCCTTTCTAGGTCTGTCGTCCAAACAAACAGGTTCCCCAGGCCTGCCGGGACGGACGGATATGTGGGCGTCGTGAGTGCGGCAGAGAGCGTTAAAGTTATACAAATGGGCATCCCCACGGTGAGCTTCCAGGTCCTGGAAGGTAGTCAGGCTGGTACACTCGTTCAAAAGCTCGTCGGGGGCCCATGGGTAGTAGGCTTTGTAGTTGGACTTGGGGGTCTTGGGGGAGGAATCAGGCTCCGCGTTCGTGCGCGTCATGGTGTAAATAAATAGCTGGAGAAAGAAGAGAGGAAAAAAGTTTTAGCAAGTGTAGCCATGACAGGAAGGGGAGTGAACCCCAGGAAACATCACCCAGCGAGAAAACCCAGAAAGAAGGAGTAGGGAACAAAGAAGGGAGGAGAAGCGGAAGAACGCAGTAATGCATGAATGTCAACAGTCCCAGGCAGTTCAATAAATCATACAATGCGATGAAAGGGAAGAGTCATGAGTATTCGAAATCATACCTTTGCTATCAAAGTGAAGGCGGAAGAAGAGCACAGGAAGGAGAGAACAGCAATTGCAGAGAAAAGGGGTTTGAAGACAACGAACAGTGCAAAGACGCAGAGGGAATGAATGTAACAGTGGGGTGAGCGCGGGGTTTGGGGGTAACTTAAACGTTACATTTCGCAACCCAAGAGGCGCTAACTAAGAGCCGTGAGATCGTGCCACGTGTCAAAAGATCAATCGCCCAAGGGAAACGCAAGGGTCTCCAGAGGCTGGCCGTGCGATGGGCTACGTGGCGCGCGATCAAGGGTAGCCCCAAAGGTGTTATTCTCCCCGTTTCAGAGGATGTCCAATCAGTTATTAAGAGCGCTCCTATGGTTCAGAGAATGTCACGTCATTAATTCGAGAATTGTTGAGTCAGCAGGGAGCGACACGTCATCAGGGTGGCACGTGGACAGCGTGGGCGAGGCCTTAGTCTTTACGCTGAAGACAAGTCTTCGGCTTAAGACTGGGGGGCTTGTGTACCGTCCCCTACCCGGGCGTTGACTAAATCAAGGTCAAAGTCAACATCAGGGGTCAAAGTCAACGCAAGGCGTTGCCTAGGTGAAGAGACGCTAAGTGCCAACGTCGTCAACCAGGGTGTCGCCAAGACAAGGCGTCGCCTAGGGGAAGGCGTCGCCCAACCAGGGCGTCGCCAGATCAAACAGTGCTAAAGCAAGGCAATCACAGTGTGGTTCCCCAATACCCATGGGTAGGAAAGACCATGGAGGGAGCGACGCCGTGGGAAGGCCTCAGGTCCCGGTAGCCCGGGGTGGCGATAAAGAGAAGGGAAAGGTGGCTTCAAGGCCATAGTGATAGTACCAGTGTAGGGCAGCCTGACTCGTGAAGTACCCCTGCCGCCCCAGAGACACCTTTGGGACAGATACGACTCAAGATGAGGGTCACGCCCAGGGCAGCCGGGTGCAGGGTACGAGAGGAAGGCAGATACGCTCTCAAAGTAAGTGACTAGATGATTGGGGGCATGAGTTGGCACCCAAAAAGTCACCCCTAGCGCAGTAGCACTCCCCAGCAGGAGGACTCACACGTAGAAACGTCCCCAGATGGGCAGAAACGCCCCCAGATGGGGTCACGGCGTCGTGAGGCCCTCCACGTGTACGACAGCCATGTCAGAATAGAAACACCCTTTAGTCATGTTCCAGGTAATTAAAGTCATTCAATACAGTTTTCGTTTCGAGCGTTCAAGTGCTATAATGGCTCCCAAGCGTTTCAACGTCTTAAATGCGCTACGTTTTCTAATTAGATACGCTGATTGAGTGCGTTACATTTGTAATTAAAATCGCTTTCAGGCGCTTTAAATGCTAGGGTAGTTTAAATAGCGTTGAGAATGTTAGAAACAGGGTTCGAACTTTTGGCAAAGTTACGAGAACTCTCTAGTTGCTTGCTCGTGCTTTGAGGTTACGAACAAGGGACTGGGAAAAGATCTTTGCCTGAGGGAGAAAAACACACACAGTACACAGTTCTTTTTACCATCTTCAGAGTGCCATACGCGGTGCTCAGAGACGGAGGTGAACAGTTTTGGTGTTTTTTGCTGGCTGACTTGAGCGTCGGAGTGCAAACGGCCGCTAGGGCGTCTCTTTGTCCTCTTTTTTGCAGGAATCCACAGGTAACCAGTGGGAAGGAATTCCTAGCTGACGGTTGAGGTCGCGCACGAAGACGTTCGGGTCAACCAGACGGAACAAGAAATAATTCTTGTGCAAATCTATGTTGATGACATCATCTTTGGTGCTACACAAGATAGTTTGTGTGAAGAATTTGTGGTTGCAATGAAAGGTGAGTTTGAAATGTCTATGATGGAAGAACTGTCTTTCTTTCTTGGATTGCAGGTTAAGCAAACAAAGGATGGGATCTTTCTATGTCAATCAAAGTATTGCAAGGATATTCTCAAGAAATTTGAAATGGAGAGTTGCAAAGAAGCAAGCACTCAAATGCCATCAAGCTGTTACATGGATGTTGATGCTGCTGGAAAGAATGTAGATCAAAAAAAATACAGAGGATTGATTGGCTCTTTGCTTTATCTAACAGCTAGTAGACCGGACATCATGTTTGCGGTGTGTCTATGTGCAAGATATCAAGCAAATCCTAAAGAGTCACACTTCAAAGCTGCAAAAAGAATTCTGAAATATCTCAAAGGAACATCATTTGTTGGGTTATGGTATCCTTCTCACTCTCCAATTCTTTTAATTGGTTATTCAGATTCTGACTTTGCAGGTTGCAAGCTAGATAGAAAGAGCACAAGTGGCACTTGCCATCTTCTTGGCTCAAGCCTAATCTCATGGCATAGCAAAAAGCAAGCATGTGTTGCTCTCTCTACTGCTGAGGCTGAGTATATTGCTGCTGGAAGTTGCTGTGCACAAATTCTGTGGCTCAAACAACAACTTGCAGACTTTGGATTACAAATCAGCAAGGTCCCTTTGATGTGTGATAACACAATTGCCATCAATCTTACCAAAAATCAGATTCAACACTCAAGGACCAAACATATTGAGATAAGGCATCGTTTCATCAGGGATCATGTAAACAATGGGAACTGTGAAGTGAAGTTTGTGGAGACCAAACTGCAGTTAGCTGACATCTGCATGAAACCTTTACCAAAAGAGAGGTTTTTCTTCCTAAGAAATGAGTTAGGCATCCTTGATCTTAATAATCTCTCCTAAATCTGTTTTAATACATGCTAAAGTCTATTTGTGAAGACAAATAGGGGGAGAATTAATTGGTTCTTGTATATTTTAATTTGAAACTGTGTAATCTATTAAAATCTCTGATATAAAACTGTTTTCTGCTGCTACTGATAGAAACAACCGATTGTTTCGAGTAAACAACCGATTGTTTATCAGGTTTTATGCTTTAATTGTGTGAAAATCTAACCTACTGCTGTAAGAAGCATTAGACTGTATATATGCTAGTTTTGCAGGTACTGCTTCAGATTCAATCAGATCAAACACAAGCACCAGGGATTTGTCTTCATCAAATAGGGGGAGATTGTTGAACCAAGTGGTGTTCAACCTTTGAAGAATCCAAACCCTTTGAAGGATGTTGAAAGCTTGGTTGTGCTTGCTGTTACTGAGCTGTCTTAGTTAGGATCCGGGGTAGTTTGAGTTTTGTAACCCACTCTAGATTGAATCCAAAACATAGGCATTCTCAATTTTTTAAAAGAAAAGTGTTTTTCAAACTAAGTGAAAAACAACCGATTGTTTTGTCGAAACAACCGATTTTTTTATACTTAGATGTTTTTAGAAAAGATTGAAAATTGTTTTTCAAATGGTTGAGCTGTTAAAACCAAAACAACCGATTCATTCGAGGAAACAACCAATTGTTTGTTTTGGTACCATAACAGAAAAATTGTTTTTGCTTTGACTGAGCTTCAAATGTTTCTAGCTGTTTACGCTCCAGTCTTTAATGCTTTGACCAATCTTTAAATGCAATGAATAAGCTTGTTAAGATTTGAAAACAAACTTCTTTGAATAAATTCAGAAAAACAGATTTGAGTAATAAGATTTTAACATAAGTTTTGAGTTTCTCAAAGAGTTGAGATTACTTAGAGATTGAGATTGATCAAAGAGTGTGAGATAGGATTTCTGCTTGTATTGATTTCAGATTTGCTTTTGTAACAAGTGTAATCCTTGTATTCTGTTGAACAAGTTTCTTTTGTGTGTTTGCTGAGAAGTGATGTGTGTTCTCGAGGGGATCAAGATCAGCATTCTTAGTGTTGGGGTGTTGGCCATGAGAAGTGTGTGTCTTGAGGGGGATCAAGGTCACTTTCTTGGTTGTGGTGTAAGTGATCTAGGTTTGATTGCTTAGTGGAATTCCTCAGTGGTTTCTAAGAAGAATGGATGTAGCTCTGGGTTTAGAGTGAACCAGTATAAACATCTGTGTGCATTCTCTCTATCCCTAACTCTTTAAATTCAGTTTTGATATTTGTTTACTGGTATAAACAACCGATTGTTTTACTGGTGCTGTGCTTTTAGCTTTGTGTTTTGAAAAACTGATTTCTCAATCAAGGTATTCTCGAAGTAATTTCATTCAAGGCTTAAAAGTTTGCGAAAACTCTCTTTAAACAATTCACCCCCACTCTAGTTTAAAGCCATATATTCTAACACTCCACACCTGTGAAGGTGACCTTCGGGCCCAGAGACGTGGTTGGCAACGCTATATCCATGATCGCCTGTGAGAATGGCAAGGGATGTGCCGTAAGTGGTACAGGTGGGGCACGTTCATCCACTGCGCGCTCCCCTACTTGTTTGAAATCCCTGCGCAGTCCTCATTGGCCCTGCGCAGTTCTTCATTGTTTGCTCGTGATGCGGCAATTTCAACCCTAGATGCTACCACCTCTGCTTGGAGGGCATGCATAGTCTCCAATATTTGTTGCGTGGTAACGTGTTCCCCTCCAGGGGGCACAACACCTTTGGCTATAGCAAATCCTTGCCTAGTACTCGTCATATCGCTAGTAAAAACTCTCAACACGATTGTGAGTGGGACCTTGCTTTAACGGGCCCCACGGTGGGCGCCAAATGTTCCTGTCGGTTGACTCACTTTGCCGGTTGACTCCAACGGTAGCCTTTGGCCCTTCTATCTCGGCATGAGAATCGTATTTCCTTGATCAAGAAATCTCTCACCTGCAAAGACAAAGGGGCAACTTGACGGCCGTTTGCACTCGACGCTCAAGTCAGTATAAGGGCAAAGAAACACCAAGTGTATTGTTCCTGCTAGTTGACTCGATTGCCTTCGTACTTTTAACGATGATCACACGCCCAATTCTCTCTACCTTCGTTCGTGCTTTCTTTAGATCAAACACCCTAAACCTGCAGAGACAAAAGGGCGCCCTAGAGGCCGTTTGCACTCTGACGCTCAAGTCAATACTGGGCAAAGAAACAGAAATGTGTATCTCAACTCTCGTCTCAAGAGCTGTGTAAAAGACTGCGTAAAACTTGCGTACCTTGTGAGGTTTCTTACTAACCTTTATATAGTCTAGGGTTTCCGTTGTTTCCGTTACCCGCATTTAGGGTTTCTGAGGGTATGCCTTAGCGCCGTTATCACCCAATCTTAGGGCAATCCAGCGCGTAAGGCTCCCTTACAAAAGTGCAACCTCTAACGGAATGACCTCCTTGAGTACCAACTCGTGCACCTAATCTCTGGGGCCATCCGTCATGGGAGTTCCCTAGCTGGTCATGTGCCATGCATGCAACCTACCCTTTGAACGTAACCCTAATGGGCCTTAGCGCTTCCAGTGGTTCTTTACTTGTGTTGCGCCTGAATGCGCTATTCACACCACACGCATGGGCTCTTCGTGATCTAGGTTACCCCTAACTGATAATTGCTGTGTTGTCTGAGATCCACCTCTCGTGGCCCAACAATGTTGTTTGAGTCACCGATGTCCGAAGCCACATCGCCCCCATTCTCACTAGTACAAAAAGGTAAATTAACGACGGTTAAAATCAACATTTAAAGACGGTTCTAGAACCGTCGTCATTGCAGGCGTCGCTAAAAAGATGGGGTTTTCACAACGGTTAAAGAACCGTCGTTAAAACCGAGACTTATAACGACGGTTGACCGAACCATCGTTAAAAACGGCTTCTAATTATTATTTTTTTTGAAATAATGGACTTTTAAAGACGGTTTAGGAACTGTTGTTGTAAGTAGGTATTTTTTAAAGACGGTTCCACGTGGAACCGTCGTTATATGTAGGCATTGAAAAAAAAATTGTTTTTTAAAAAATCTGAAACTTGCATAAAATTTTCAATTCAAGAAAATCAAAACATTTAAAATCACAATTTAAATATAAAAATTACATACAATAAATTATAACATTATACAAAAAAGTTTTGCTAATATATGAAAAAGTTTGTCATTCTAATGATTTATCTATCCTAGGGTGTTATACATGGTTACAAAATACTTTGACCATTTTGTTGTCACATACTCAATGCTTCCGAATCTAGCGGGTGTTGGTCGTTGAACAACTGTGACATTTGAAATTTTTTGAATTAGTGCATGAATAATAAATCATAAATTTTAAATTGTTTATTGTATTGAGGTATTACTTGATCCCAACATTTCTTAATTTTAGCTTGCAAAATAGTCAACATCCTCTGCATAACATCATAACCACACTCATAATTTTCAGATTGCCTGTTGGACTGCATGTGAAAATAAATGTATTAAATGAATGAGTGAAACACATTAAATTGAGTGAACAAATATACTTTAAATAACTTAAGGTACATCCAAGTGAGTTTTTGTGCGTTTGAAGTTCTCCTCCCACACAAAATATTATATCCAGAGTAACCACTAAAATAATAAGATTTCATGTTAGAATACATAACATTATATAATGTATAAGTAATAATAAATGTTAAAAGAAACTGTCGTACCTATCTATAATGTTTTTAAAATAGGTAGGGGTTTTTTTTATGCAAGTAGCAAAACCATGCAGCGGTATGATCTTGAACAGATATGATCAATAGTTGCCAATGACGTCTGTATAATAAATCAGTTAATTAGTTTCTCTTATTTCAATAATTTATTAAAACTTATTTAATAAATAAGAACTTACTCATGGATGTACGGAGCAAAAGAAATGTGTTTTCCACCATTCTTTAAGGTAGTGGTGATGTATGTTTGTATTTCCGACTTCTTGTTTCTAATTTATTGAATGATTTGAGGGTCTAAAAACCCATTTATACTGTGTTTCCCCTCATCAAAGCATAATCCAAAAAGATACCTAAATTTCAATAAGTTAGTATTAATATATTTAATAAATCAAAAGTATAAAGATTTTAATATTTAAACTTACATCATCCATAATTGCAGAACTGTTACGTTAATCTCTTGATCTCTGGTTGTAAGGTCCAACAAATCAGACATGTGAACGTACAACGGTAGATTACTATGCCTTCCAAAAACATTGGCCTCCCATGGAACCTCTAAGACGGTTGTATCTAATTTTGTAGCAACTTCCACCAATGCTGCCACAGGATCATCAATGGAGAATATTTTCTTCTTTCGCAGAGGCAATTTTGTCTTAGGTTCCTGCTACTCATCAACAAACAAACAAATACTTAAATTAGTTAGAATGTAATATATCTGATATATAATTCTATTAGTATTAGTGCAAAGATATACCATAGATTCTATAGGTCTGACGAGATGTATAGGCCAGGCAACGAAAGTATGTAATGCCTCTGCTACAATTGTGACCTCTGATGTCGGCACAGGAACTGCAAGATCACCATAAAGGACCTTCTCCACCGTGACCTTCATGAAATTAGAAGGAAGAGACACATTGTGTAACATTGTGACCCCTTGATAACACTTACCCAAGGCAACGAATCGGGTCAAAGAATTACACTCAACATATAACTCGCAATGGCTAGTTGAGCCAAAGTCATCCCCCGATAGATCAACCGCCGAACAACTCCCTTTAGTGCTGACTTTTTTAAAAGGAGGCAGAGTTGGTTCATCTTCTACCTTAGTCGGTGGTTGTTGAGAGAGTCCTAAACCCTCCCACCACTTTTTAAACTCCATTTCCATTCGCACACTAAACTCCTCCATGAAGCTTTCTTTAAGCTCTTGAGTTACCTCCGCCTTTAACTGCTCACGTAATTGTAGTAAATACTCTTGGCTAGGTTGATTGGACGATTGTTCCTTGCTATGTAATGAAGGTCCAAAGTATGAGCGAATCCCAACCCCATATTCAGCTAGACGAACACGTCCAGGGTGCTCAGGTCGTTTGAGAGCAACATTAAGAATATCATTACGACCACATGGATTAAAAGTCCCCTGTGTCGATTGCTCAACAAGAGAATCCTAAAACAAATGAAAATAAATTGTCAAACTTCAAGACATTGAATTTAAAATAACACATAGAAAACATATTTCTTACAATTCGTTCAACTGTTTGTTCTGTGGACTTCGAAATCCATGTCCCTAATGGGTTTATACGGGCACCCTTCCACATCTGATGTTAGGGTGGTGGGGATGGAGGCCTCAAAGAATCTACACTATTCATTTCCTCAATGGAAGTAGAGCGTGCTTTAATCATTTCTTCAAGCATTTTCTGCTCTAACAACTTATAACCACCATGAGACAATAAGTGTGGGGTATCATTGTGTGCCTGACTAGCTTTTGCTATGTTCCGAACCTCCTATCATAACATTCAAAATTTTATAATACGTTAATATAAACTATATTGAAATATAAAAGTGATATTAACCTTCCATTTTTCAGTTTGTTGAATCTGCACAAACTACTGCCAAGTTTCTTCATCAAGGGATGCATATTTTGTACAAGGATTTTCTGCATTCCTTTTACCATATATATAATCTGTTGTCAATTTTGATTTGAACTGACGAAATTTGACACCCACATCAGAAAGAACCTTCGCTTTCAAGGTTTCCACATTCGGGA
Organism: Phaseolus vulgaris; assembly: GCF_000499845.2. Lineage (NCBI taxonomy): Eukaryota > Viridiplantae > Streptophyta > Magnoliopsida > Fabales > Fabaceae > Phaseolus > Phaseolus vulgaris. The sequence goes on from NC_023749.2 coordinate 27,653,482, forward strand.
TCTTACAATGCGTCTACATTATTTGAAAGAATTAGTTCATAAACAAGAACAAAGTATAAAAGAGCTTTAGATTGAACAAAGTAAAAACAATTACATACCAGAATATCTTGCCAAATCATGTTTTTCTCATGGTCAATCACGTGATCCCAGGACTCAGTTAAGATAGAGATCCTTTCACGAGACAATACTCCGAGATAATTCCTATATTTCTTTGCATATTGCCAGTGGCCGCACCAGTATGGATATCAATAGACAAAGGTATTTTGTCATCTTTATTTATCTTCTTAAACATATTCTTTAATCTTGTAGGTCCTCTACCAGTTTTTGAACGAGAAACTTTATCATCTGCCATGTTCTTGTAATCAAACAAATATGATAAGCATGAAGAATATGAAATATAATTAAAATTATATATTGTAAAACTAAACATGAATCACATGCACATACAAATATATATTCATTCGTCGTGATCATTTCGAGTTGCATGTTCAACATCAGCAACATCCTCGTACTCTTTATTGATGGTCGTTCTTGTAAGTGATTCAATCTCACAAATTTCATTGTTTGTATCTTTTGGGTCATTATTGTTAGAATAGATGGCTTTAAACTAGAGGGGGGGGGGTGAATTGTTTAAAGAGGATTTTCGTAAACTTTTAAAACAAGAATGAAATTATCTCAAGAAACAATTGATTCAGAAATTCAGTTCGCCAAAACAGCAAGCAAAAGCTGCAGTACCAGAAAAACAATCGGTTGTTTCGCAGAAACAATCGGTTGTTTATACCAGCAAAAAAACAAAATAAAACTGAATTTAAAGAGTTAGAGATAGAGAGATTGTACACAATTGTTTATACTGGTTCACTCCAAACCCAGAGCTACATCCAGTCTTCTCAGAAACACTGAGGAAATCCACTAAGCAATCACACCTTGATCACTTACACAACAACGAAGAGAATGACCTTGAACACCTCAAGAAACACACTCTCCTTGGTCAACACACCAACACTAAGATTGCTGATCTTGATCCCCTCAAGAACACACAGCCAATCTCAGCAAACACAGAAACGAAACTTGTTTAACAGAGTACAAGGATTACACTTGTTACAGAACATAATCTGAAATCAATACAAGCAGAATCCTATTCCATACACTTTGATCAATCACAAACTCTTAGCAATCTCAGCTCTTTGAAAAACTCAAAATCTCTTAGCAAAAACTTGTCAAAGATTAATTCTCAAATCTGTTTTTATGAATTTATTCAAAGATGTAGTTTGTTATCAAATATTAACAAACTCTTAAATTGCATTAAAAGATTGGTCAAAGCATTTAATGACTGGAGCGTAAGCAGTTAAATCATTTAAAGCTCAGTCAAAGATAAAACAGTTTTTCTGTTATGGTCCCAAAACAAACAATCGGTTGTTTCCTCGAATCAATCGGTTGTTTTGGTTCTTAACAGTTCAACCATTTTAAAAACAGTTTTCAATATTTTTCTCAAAACACCTAAGTATAAACAATCGGTTGTTTTAACTTAGTTTGAAAACATTTTACTTTCACAAAGATTGAGAATGCCTATGCTTTAGATTTAATCAAAGGGTGGATTACAACATCCAAACTACCCAGAACTAAGCTAAACCAGCACAGCAACAACAAGCACAACAGAGGCGTCAACATCCTTCAAAGGGTTTGGATTCTTCAAAGCTTGAACACCACTTGGTTCAACAATTATGTTGTTTTTTTCCATGTAGCACAACAAACCAGTGGTCAGACGTAAGATCTTGGATATAGAAAACTTGGGAAGCTTGATGTGCCATTATCAATAGATTCTTCTAAGATGTATCTTTCAATAATGGAAGCTTCCAGACGACATTGATTCTTCACATATCCCTTCAAAATCTTCATGTATCGTTCAACCGGATACATCCATCGCATATAAACTGTTCCATACAATCTGATTTCTCTTACAAGATGAACAACCAAGTGTACCATAATATCAAAAAAAGATGGAGGAAAAAACATCTCGAGTTGACACAAGATAACAATTATTTCTTCTTCAAGTTCATCCAACTTTTGAGAGTCATTCTCTTTGCTACATATGAAATTGAAAAATGAACATAGTCGAGTGATTGTATGCCTAACATTTTTTGGCAAGATTCCACGAATAGCCACCGGTAGTAATTGTTGCATTAGAACATCACAATCATGTGACTTTAAGCCAATTAGTTTCAAATCATTCATAGATACAAGACTCTTCACATTTGAAGAGTAGCCTTGTGGTACCTTAACACCTTTAAGACATTCACAAAAACTTGTGTTCTCTTTCTTTGACAAAGTGTAACACAATGCAGGCAAGTATGTACGTTTACCAACTTCTCTCGGTGCCAATTTCTCTCGTATATTCATCTCAATCAAATCCACACGTGCATTCACACCATCCTTTGTTTTGCCTTTAATGTTTAGAAGTGTTCCTATTAGACTGTCACACACATTCTTTTCTACATGCATTACATCTAGACAGTGTCTGACATCTAACTTACACCAATACGAAAGATAAAACAAGATTGATCTCTTCTTCCATATTTCACTCACAGTTTGCTTCTTCTTCATTTTTCCAAAAGTCACATTAACATTTTTTATTTTTTCATAAATTTCAACACCACTTAAGGGAGTTGGAAAAATGTCATGTTCTTGGTATCTGTTAAAAGATTTTTTCAATCTACAATACGAATGATATTTCTTTAGAAATCTACGATGCCCGAGATACACGGTTTTTCTTCCGTGTTTCAACTGCTCATAAGATGTCTTGTCTTGACATATTGGACATGCTCTATGACCTTTCACACTATAAGTTGACAAGTTCCCATATGCAGGGAAGTCATTGATAGTACAAAACAACATTGCATGCAATCGGAAAAATTCATTCTTAAACGCGCCAAACACATCAACCCCTTCATTCCACAATAAAGGTCATCGGGTGTGATGACGTGGATAGTAAGTGAATACGTGGGGTGTGCTTAGCGGGGCACGTGGACAAGAGAAAGATGAATGGTCCAAAAGCGAGCATAGTCACCGTTGGTGGAAGTGGCGTTCTACAGCGTACATAGTCGGTTGTCGCCAGGCTTTCGTGTCATCGCCGTGATAGATAATGGAAGATCAGGTGGTCTGACATCGCCACAAGAAGCACATCACCGGGTTTCCCAGTAAACTTAGTTGAAGCCATTGGAGGTCCAGGCGAGTAAGTTCAAGTGTATAAGTTGAGTAAAGATGATTGTTACGTCAACATGAAGCGTGAAGGTTAAGTGAGTTGGAGGAAACAACTTGCTCATCGATGACGGGATTCCTAGAGTGGACATTCGTTGATGGCGATGTTTCCTCAGCTAGAACATGCATGGCGTGGCGGAGAGGAAGGTGGCACTCGCGACAAGCGATATCACAGAGACGGTGTATTGTGTTGCATCCGATACTCGCCTTGTCGAGTGGTGCTCCAGAGCGTGTTACGTGCTAGGTTACACCTTGAATACGAGACTTGGCCGCGCAACTAGATGCTACATAGAAATGACACTCAAGTTACCCCAGCCCAGATGATGACACGTGTAGGGATGGGTACTACCAGTTATCCCACCCCAGATGATGACACGTGTAGGGTTGGATGCTACATAGAAATGACGCTCAAGTTATCCCAGCCCAGATGATGACACATGTAGGACTGGGTACTACCAGTTACCCCAGCCCAGATGATGACACGTGCAGGGTTGGATGCGAGCCACGCGTCCAAAGCATAACTTCCTGGAGAGAGAAAAAACCTAGGTATAAAAGGTAAACTTAACAGAATTTGCAGAGGTACGTTCATTACAGCTCATGATTTTTTGGTTGAGAGCACTTTAGTACGGTTCTACAACACTTAGTTTTCTCTCAGTTTTTGGGTGTTCCTGTTACAGACTTGAGCGTCGGAGCGCCACCAGCCGCAGAGGCGCCATACTATGTTTTCAGGTTCTCAGAAAGACAATCTGTAGCGTGGACTTGAAGTACACGTGGTGTTGAAGCTGGTGAGGAAAGATCGTGACGAGGCATCGTTTTTGGGCTTAGTCAACCGGCAGGATCATCTGGCGCCCACCGTGGGGCCGTGTAAAAGGTGATTCCCAACCACAGTTCGAGTTTATTGAAGTTTTGGTGATTTCTGTTCGACTGCTTGCTGTTGTAGTCGGTTTTCTGGAGTTTCACCGTTGGTTTGGAGTTTCTTTGAGTTGTTGAGTTTGCTGAGAAAGAATGAGGGCAACGCGATCCAGTTCATTCGCACCGTCAACCGAAGAGGACGTTGTATCTATGGCGCAGGTGATGGAAATGATGAGGACGTTGCAGGAGAAAGTGGGTGCATCACGTTCTAAGCAAGAGAGAATGCACGAGGCACTAGTGGCCTCACCGACTAGAAATGAAGAGCTCAACAGAGTCAACGAAGAGCTACGTAAAGCCCTTTAGGGACGGGACAAGCGTGCGACTGGGGACGGATCTGCACCCCCGTCCCCACCGCGTAATTTTCCAATGCCGTTTTCTCAGGAGATCATGGACACGGTGGTCCCTGCAAATGCGGTAGCAGTGAAAACATCTTTCACCAGGGTGGAAGATCCTAAGGCTCATCTCACGGCGTTTCACACGCAGATGATGCTCTCAGGGGGTTCAGACGCAGTCTACTGCAAGGTGTTCATGAGTACTCTTAGTGGAACAATGCTGGAGTGGTTCATCAGTCTACCTACCGGCCACATTACCACTTTCCAACAGTTCTCCAAGATGTTCGTTGAGCAGTACATAGTAAACAAGGCACCGCCGTTGGTGTCTTACGATCTGTTCGACATGAGGCAGTATCAAGGGGAGTCTCTGAAGGATTTTGAACAGATTCGGGGCTCAGATTGTCCGCTTGCCAGGTAAGGATGAATATATGTTTGTGCATGCCTTCAAAAAGGGCGTGTTGCTTGGACCGTTTAGTGAATCGTTGATCAGGAGCCACCCCGCCACGTTCGCTGAAATCCGGCGACGTGTCGTGGCCCACATCGCCGCTGAAAGCGAAGTCTCCGAGAAGAGAGGGAATGTGGCTCCAGCTAAGCCACGCGCTCAGACGAGGATTCAGCCGCAGAGGGTGATGGAGGCGGCGACAGGGAAGAAGGATCAAAGGATGCATCATCCTTATGATCCAAAGAAGAGCAAGGGGAAGGGGTCAGGGCGGCCTAGAGAGTCTAATCGCCCGCCAAGGTACGAGTTTGTGATGGGATTGGCTGACCTGATCGCCATTCCAAACATTGCTGCCAGGCTCAAAGTACTTGAGAAGACAACGGATAAGGTGTTGGGGCCAAAATCGGACGAGTGGTGTGAGTTCCACAAGAGCTTTGGCGACTCCATCAATTCGTGCTTGGCTTTGGGATACCAACTCGCCGAGTTGGTCAAGTGTGGGTTCTTGAAAGACTATTTGCCGGAGAAGCAAACGGGGCAATCGTCAGGTTCATAACCGGCGAGCAATGAGGGACAACAGCATGAAGTACCCATTCACGGCGAGATCCACACTATAGCTGGCGGATTCTCGGGTGGTGGGTGTACTACATCATAGCGGAAGAAATATGCAAGGTCCGTGATGTCAGTAGAGGCTTTTGAGGATCACTCGCCCGATGTGGACATCACGTTCAGCAAAGAAGATCTTAGGGATGTTGTGCTCCATGACAACGATCCCATTGTAATCTCGCTCGTTACAGCGGGGAGGATGGTTCATCGGGTGTTGGTCGATCAAGGAAGCTCGGCAGATGTTATGTTTTGGCCGACTTTCGAAAAGTTACAGTTATCCCCCGACCAGCTGAGGCCATATGGGGGTTGCTTATACGGTTTTGTTGGTGATCAAGTGGAGGTCAGGGGGTACATTGAGTTAAGAACGACGTTCACAGATGGGGTGGCCTCGCGCACAGAGAAGATCAGGTACCTTGTTGGGAACGCTTCTTCGGCATATAATATCCTGTTGGGAAGGCCAACACTCAACAGGATAGAAGCTGTGCCTTCAACGAGGCACATGAAGGTCAAGTTACCTTCAATGGAGGGGGTGGTTATCACCATCCGCTCTGATCAGAAGGAGGCAAAGAAGTGCTATGAAAACAGCCTCAAGAACAAGAGATCAATGTGCCATGTAACCACAATGCCGCCCCCTGGTGTGGAGCCTAAACAGGAAAATCGGCGAGTTGTGGACACAGCGTTTGAGGTGGCCACTGAAAGGGATGTGGTGATGGTGGATGCTGAGGCGAGGTGCGAGAACGCCGCTCGGGTTGAGGAAGAGAAGGACTGCCCGGAAGTCGCCAGGGAGTCAGGAATTGCGAGAGCGCTGATCGCCAGTGAGAAGAGGCCTCAGCCGGTCGAGGATTGGCTTGAGAAGAAGATTGGCGGAAAAACGTTTAAGCTGGGGAAGACTTTAGATGGCGAGACACAAGACCAGATCGCCAAGGTAATAAATAGGCATCTGGACGCGTTTGCATGGTCTGCTTCAGACATGCCGGGAATTGACCCTGATTTCTTATGTCATCGCCTAGCGATGGATCCTCAAGTCAAACCAATCCGACAAAGAAGAAGAAAGTTCAACGAAGAAAAGAGACAGGCGATCAGGGACGAGAAGCAGACGCTCCTCACAGCAGGTCATATCAGGGAAATTCAATATCCGGAATGGCTCGCCAATGTCGTTCTGGTCAAGAAGAGCTAAAGTCAATTTACAGCCCCTGACCGTTCCATACGTGGGGAATTGATATTCGGGGACCCTTTGCATTGGCGATCAGGCAAATGATATACTTGGTTGTGGCGATCGAGTACTTCACGAAGTGGATTGAAGCAGAACCAGTAGCCCACATCACCGCGCACAAGATTCAAAGTTTCCTGTGGAAGAATATTGTGTGTCGGTTTGTTGTGCCTAAGCGTTTGGTATCAGATAACGGGACTCAATTTGAAAGTCACCTGTTGAAGAAGCTGTGTGGCGATGTGGGAATACAACAAGTGCTTGCTTCTGTGGAGCACCCACAAACGAATGGGCAAGTGGAGTCAGCCAATCGGGTTTTTATTGAGAGGCTTGAAGAGGAGGTTAGAGAAGGCCAAGGGGTCTTGGGCTGAAGAAGTTCCCCGTATAGTGTGGGCATATCATACCACCGAGCAATCAGGAACTCATGAAACCCCGTTTAGTTTGGTGTATGGGTGTGATGCAATGATTTCAGTTGAAATCCAGGAAAACTCATCGAGATTCCAGAACTTTGTGGCGGAAGACTCGAACGAAGAAAGGAGAATCAATTTGGATTTGCTGGATGAAGTCAGGGAGGAAGCACGGGTGAAGGCTGAAGCAGTGAAGAGAAGAGTTGAACGCAGGTACAACTCTAGAATAAAACCAAGGCGATTCAGAGATGGCGATCTGGTGATGAGGAAGGCCCACCAGTATGAGATGGAGAACAAATTGTCACCGAAGTGGACAAGACCGTTCAGAATAACCGAAGCACTCGGAAACGGCGCCTACCTCTTGGAGACGTTGGAAGGAGGGGAGATTCCTCGTACTTGGAACGCCACCCATCTCAAGTTTTATTACAGTTAAAGCATTATAAGTAGTGATTAACTTGAACAGTTTAAAGCAATTTCAGTTAAAACAGTTTTTCAAGGGGGCACTCTTTTTTCCCTACGGAGGGTTTTTAACGAGGCCACCCAATAAAGAAGGTTTCGAAGTTTATCAAAGTTTCCAAGTTCATTAAGTTTGCATGCTTATTGTTTTTAAGTTTTCGGAAAAGAGACCTTGTCGCCCTTGCATGATTTAAGGCAACGCTAAACTCAGATCGCATGCATTCAGTACAAAGTTTTAAAGTATAAAGTTTTAAGTCCTCATCACCATATGGCGATCGGAGGCACAAGTATAAAGTTTTAAGTCCTCATCGCCATCTGGCGATCGGAGGCACCAGTGTAAAGTGTTAAGTCCTCGTCGCCCTCGTGCGATCGGAGGCATCAAAACAAATTAAAGAGACCTCCTCGCCGTGAGCGAGTGTAGGCGAGAAGAGATTGAAAGGACCTTCTCGCCTCGAGCGGGTGCAGGCCAGAATAGATTACAAGACCTCTTGGCGTAAGCAAATTGAGGCAAGTTGAAAGTCCTCAGTGCGTCCAGGGGAGGAGGAGATGTAACCCCTAGGCAAGTTGAGGCACCAGGAAAAGTCCTTCTCACCCTCGAGTGAGTTCAGGCAAGATAAAACTGAAAAGTCAGGGGTGTTAATGATCTTAAGTATGGGGAAGGAAGGTTGATGGAAAATGCCTTTTCCCTTAAGTGAAACATCAATATTGACTTAGTAAGACCAGTTAAAAAAGAAGTTAAAGGATGGCTGGGGAAAGTTCGCAGAGGATACCTCACCACCTAGATCATTGTTCTAAAACTCAGGGAGGTGGGGAAGGATCCGAAAGGCGGCTCTACCCCCAGATGAGGGGACAATGATCAAGTTATCTCAGGTTAAAGACTCAGGGAAGGTAGAGGGAGATCTGAAGAGCAACTCTCCTCCCAGTTGAGCAAAGATGAGGTCATAAAAAGTTATAAGGTAGCTCTGCGAAGAACGCTTTCCAGTTAAAAAGAAAATGACATCGCCGAAAGACTATGGCTTTGAGATTGAGATAGTAAGAAGATTACACGGCAAGAACTAGATCAGCGAAGTTTTAGGCGATGACATAGAAATACACATGTCACTTGGCAGATCAGGCAAGCAATATTTCAGATACTAAGATTGACCCACGCCTACTGCCCAGAAAGTGATTTCGTGTCAAATGTTATTGCTATAGACTAACAGTTTGTTCAAGTTAAGCCGATTTCCAGAGAATTAAGCATCAGTTTGTGCTAAGTTAATTGGGTTAAGTTAAAACTAGCCAGTTACATCAGATGATCGCACAACAGATGAAGTTGGAGCCATATATACATACATATATATATATATATATCAAACCAATTTGAACGGAATGAAAGTTATTACAGATAAACCAAAGTCAAATACAAAAGTTTTAAAAATGATAAAATTGAAGTGGCAAATGGGAACAATTAAGTTGGAGGCATGATCTTGCCATCCACCACTTCATTGTACACGGAGAACTTGGAGAGGTCGAGATCAGGGAATTCACAAGCAAACTGCTCCAAAGTAGCCCCAAAGCCTGAGGTAAGAACCTGGGCAGCCTCAAGTTCAAGCTCGTCGATCTTCTTCTTGAACCCACTGTTCTCCTCATGAACCTGGGCAACCTCAAGTTCAAGCTCGTCGATCTTCTTCTTGAACACACTGTTTTCCTCGCGCACTTGGGCAAGCTCTGCGGTAGTTTCGCTCAGTTCTTTGGATTTCTTGTCCCGATCTGCTTCGACTTGCCTCAAAAGGGTTTCTCTCTTAGTTGATCTCTTCTCCAGTTTAGCCATCTTGGCCTCGCCAGCTTTTTGGGCTTCCTCCAGCTCAGCTATTTTGGTCCTCATAGGAACGAGCTTGCTCTCTAACTCAACAGCGTCTTGAAGCTTGGCGTGCAGCTTCTGGTGCATTTCAGCTTTATCCTTGCGCAAACTTTGAAGCTCATCGTTGAGAGCATTTTCCACCCGCGAGAACTCTAGCCCTTGCATCAGTATGTCACATTTGAGTTTGTCAGCTTCGGCTCTCGCGGTGCTCGCCTCTTCCTGATGAATGCGGTTGTCGATTTCAAACTTGCTCAGGGAATCCTTCAGACCTTAACCGATGAGTTGAGGAAGGTTCTCGACAACCATGGCATTTAGGTGCGCGGTGAAGGACTTCAGAGCTTCCTGGAGAAGGGCTGGAAGAGCTGGAGTTGGAGGAGGTGTTGAAGGATGATTCTCGCCACCACCCTCACAAGATTGGATGGCGAGGGGAATCTCGTGGCGTGGTGGCGAGGCGGGTAGCTCCGCTGCAGGTTGAGGAGAAGCTTGCGTATCCGCAAGCTATTCTTGTATAGCTTCAGCAGCTGAGGCGTTTGAAAGGAGAACATCCCCAGCAGACTCGAAGGGTGTGGAGGCGCTGGGAGGGTTCTCGGCATAGTTGGGGCTGGTGCCTTCAGCTGCTGGTGGCTCAGCTGCAGTCGCCTTTTTTCTCTTACAGACTAGCCCGTCTTCGGTGCTTTCGTCCTCCTCCTCGTCCGACACCACCCTGGGGGCCTTCCCCTTAGCCCTGTTTGGTGGCAGTTTCTTTCACTCAGGGGCAGGAAGAGCGACGACAGTGGATGGGCCAACCGGTGGAGATTTTCCTTGGGCAGCAGTGGCTTCTGCGACAGAGTTGGGAATGGTTTGGGAGCCCGCTGCCAGATTATGAAGTTTAGCAATGGAGCGCAGCCTAGCCATCTTTTCTTTCCCCAACATTGTATCTGCATAAAGAAACCAATGATCACAAACCAGTCCAATTCAAGCAGTCGATGATACATAAGAAAATAAGCACTGTGAGTTAATGCATGGACTAACTAGTCAAGACTACATGCAAATCAGAATGACACAAGCAACATCAATATAAAAGATAGGGTGATGCGAACTCAGGGAAAGGAGAGCTCGGAGATGAGGGGAAGACAAACCTATATGAAAGTCCAGTTGACTTTCATGGAATTCGTAGGTGATGATGGAGGAGGTAGCCAAGGTTATGTTGGAGGAGGCAACTCCTTTCCATAAGTTGCATAGATCTTTGTCGAGCTTCCCCATCTTTTCTGGACCTCTAAACGCCCTAACGAATGCCCAGCTGTTGGCATGAAGCTGGGCGGGGGCTATGTCGAGCTCGGTCAACAGCTCCCTCTCGAAGCGAGTAAAGGGGAAGCAGAGCTTGACTTTCTTGAACATGGTGGCATAGACGAAGCAGAAGGGTTCGCCATTGCTCCCCTGGTCGTCGATGCAGATGGGTTCTCCAGGAGGACAAGGATGAACGGTCACCTTGTCATCATGCTCCTTGCTAAGGGAAAGGTGAGCTTGATCACCTTTCTTGAGGCGAAGGACGTCGATGTCGGTGTTGATGGAAGAGGTCTCACCCAGGAAAGCTGAAGTAGCCCAGAGGTATAGCTGTTTATAGTCAGGAAGGGGTCTCACAGTCGCGTTGGTTTGAGGTGGGGTTGGTTGGGTCGAGAGGACGCGGGTCTCACGGCCTGGCTCGAAGGGATACTGGGATCCCTTGGTGGATTGCGAGAGGAGGAAGGGTTGACCCTACGAGTTTTTGGTGGAAGGTTTTGAGAAGATGGAGGAGGGTTTGGAGTGATATTGGTGCGAGCCATCAGAAGAGTTGCAAAGAAGATGAAAAAGGGAAGAGATGAGAGTTCATAAACAAAATGACTCAACAGAAAAGAAGAAGACAGAACAAACAAGGGGGGCTCGCAGAGAGAAAGCTAGAAAACCTAAACGCAGGAAAAAGCGAAGCAAAGAACAAACACAGCCCACAACGTATGCTCCAGACAGTTAATGGATGACGCAAATCGTTTAAAATGCAGCAAATGTCAGTGGGAGAGATAAAAAGTTACCTTTTGATGATCAGAGGTGAGTTAAGCAAGATGATGATCGAGGGAGACGAAGCGTTCACTAAAGTATTTCGGGAGTTTGGAGTGAAGAAGAAGATAATGAAATAGTGAAGTGGCGCGAAGGTTTTAAGAAGCGCAAACGGCAATGAATAATAGTCGTTGATAAATCCACGTGTCATTTGATCGGAGGGGTTGGTGAAATGTCAAGTCAGTAAACAGTATGAGCGCCAGCGCACAAGGCCACGTAGATCGCCGAAAATTCAACTCCTTAGTCTTTTCGCTGGACAAGTCACAGCTTAAGACTGGGGGGCTTGTGTACCGATCAGGTCATCGAGTGTGATGACGTGGATAGTAAGTGACTATGTGGGGCGTGCTTAGCGAGGCACGTGGACAAGAGAAAAATGAATGGTCCAGAAGCGAGCATAATCGTCGTTTGTGGAAATGGCGTTCTACAGCGTACATAGTCGGTTGTCGCCAGGCTTTCGTGTCATCGCCATGTTAGATAATGGAAGATCAGGTGGTCTGACATCGCCACAAGAAGCACATCGTCGGGTTTCCCAGTAAACTTAGTTGAAGTCGTTGGAGGTTCAGGCGAGTAAGTTCAAGCGTATAAGTTCGGTAAAGATGATTGTTACGTCAGCATGAAACGTGAAGGTTAAGTGAGTTGGAGGAAACAGCTTGCTCATCGATGACGGGATTCCCAGAGTTGACATTCGTCGATGGCGATGTTTCCTCAGCTAGAACATGCATGGCGTGGCGGAGAGGAAGGTGGCACTCGCGAAAAGCGATATCACAAAGACGGTGTATTGTGTTGCATCCGATACTCGCCTTGTCGGGTGGTGTTCCAGAGCGTGTTACGTGCTAGGTTACACCTTGAATAGGATACTTGGCCGTGCAACTAGATGCTACATAGAAATGACGCTCAAGTTACCCCAGCCCAGATGATGACACGTGTAGGGTTGGATGCTACATAGAAATGACGCTCAAGTTACCCCAGCCCAGATGATGACACGTGTAGGGCTGGGTACTACTAGTTACCCCAGCCCAGATGATGACACGTGCAGGGTTGAATGCGAGCCACGCGTCCAAAGCGTAACTGCCTGGAGAGAGAAAAAACCTAGGTATAAAAGGTAAACTTAACAGAATTTGCAGAGGTACGTTCATTAAGGCTCATGATTTTTTGGTTGAGAGCACTTTAGTACGGTTCTACAACACTTAGTTTTCTCTCAGTTTTTGGGTGTTCCTATTACTGACTTGAGCGTCGCAGCGCCACCGGCCGCAGAGGCGCCATACTATGTTTTCAGGTTCTCAGAAAGACAATTTGTAGCATGGACTTGAAGTACACGTGGTGTTGAAGCTGGTGAGGAAAGATCGTGACAAGGCATCGTTCTTGCGCTTAGTCAACCGACAGGATCAATTACTTTCAAAATTCAGGAAATTCTTTATTGATGGTCGTTCTTGTAAGTGATTCAATCTCACAAATTTCATTGTTTGTATCTTTTGGGTCATTATGTTGTTTTTTTCCATGTAGCACAACAAACCAGTGGTCAGACGTAAGATCTTGGATATAGAAAACTTGGGAAGCTTGATGTGCCATTATGAATGGTTCATCATGATATCCTATCTTTCGAAAGTCAACCAAAGTCATTCCTGATTCATCAACTTTGACACCAGTCTTATTGTCAACCCACATGCATTTGAAAACATGTACAATAAACTTGGTATAATTAACTTCTCAAATCTCTACTATGACACCATAATAAGGCATTGATCCCACAACAGGATTTTGATCCTTTGCAGTTGAAAAATGCATAGACTCTGCCTCCAAGGTGACTCCACTATTTTGCACTGTACTCCTATCATATCGAGACTTTGTGTAAAACAAACAACCATTTACTTCATAGCCAAAACAACATAAAACATCAAATTTGACACCGTTTGCAAGTCATGTTAATGTTTCAGATGTTGATGCACCATTCATTATTTGTTGCTTAAACCATGACATGAAAGTTTTGTTATGCTCAAGTAACACCCATTTCTCTGATTGTCTTGGATTTTTATATTTGACAATGTCTTTGTGTGTATCTAAGTATGGTAAGACCTCATCAGTGTTATTCAAGATATACAAGTGTGCTTGTAGAACCTCTTCTCTTGATTTGCTTATGACATGTACACCTTTTGAAGATTTACTTATGATGAGAGTGCCAACCTTTTTCAGGAACTCCTATACATTTGGCTTTTGACATGTACTCAGAACAAAACTCAATAGATTCTTCTGAAATGTATCTTTCAATAATGGAAGCTTCCAGACGACATTGATTCTTCACATATCCCTTCAAAATCTTCATGTATCATTCAATTGGATACATCCATCACATATAAACTGGTCCACACAATCTGATTTCTATTACAAGATGAACAACCAAGTGTACCATAATATCAAAAAAAGATGGAGGAAAAAACATCTCGAGTTGACACAAGATAACAATTATTTATTCTTCAAGTTTATCCAACTTTTGAGAGTCAATCTCTTTGCTACATATGGAATTGAAAAATGAACATAGTCGAGTGATTATATGCCTAACATTTTTTGGCAAGATTCCACGAATAGCCACCGGTAGTAATTGTTGCATTAGAACGTCACAATCATGTGACTTTAAGCCAATTAGTTTCAAATCATTCATAGATACAAGACTCTTCACATTTGAAGAGTAGCCTTGTGGTACCTTAACACCTTTAAGACATTCACAAAAACTTGTTTTCTTTTTCTTTAACAAAGTGTAACACGCTGCAGGCAAGTATGTACGTTTACCAACTTCTCTCGGTGCCAATTCCTCTCGTATATTCATCTCAATCAAATCCAGACGTGCATTCACACCATCATTTGTTTTGCCTTTAATGTTCAGAAGTGTTCCTATTAGACTGTCACACACATTCTTTTCTACGTGCATTACATCTAGACAGTGTCTGACATCTAACTTACACCAATACGTAGGATAAAAAAAGATTGATCTCTTCTTCCATATTTCACTCACAGTTTGCTTCTTCTTCATTTTTCCAAAAGTCACATTAACATTTTTTATTTTTTCATAAATTTCAACACCACTTAAGGGAGTTGGACAAATGTCTTGTTCTTGGTATCCGTTAAAAGCTTTTTTCAATCTACGATACGGATGATATTTCTTTAGAAATCTACGATGCCCAAGATACACAGTTTTTCTTCCGTGTTTCAACTGCTCATAAGATGTCTTGTCTTGACATATTGGACATGTTCTATGACCTTTCACACTATAACTTGACAAGTTCCCATATGCAGGGAAGTCATTGATAGTACAAAACAACATTGCATGCAATCAGATTGATTCATTCTTAAACACGTCAAACACATCAACCCCTTCATTCCACAATAACTTCAAATCTTCAATCAGTGGATTAAGATAAACATCTATGTCATTTCCAGGTTATTTTGGACCAGAGATCATCATAGATAACATCATGTATTTGTGCTTCATACACAAAGCAGGAGGTAAGTTGTAAATCACTAACAAAATGGGCCATGAACTATGATTACTACTTAAGTTTCCAAAGGGATTCATTCCATCAGTTGCCAATCCAAGTCTTAAGTTTCTTTATTCTTTTCCAAATTCAAGAAATTCTTTATCAATATTCTTCCACTGCAAAGAATCAGCAGGATGACGAAGTAGTCCATCACATTTTCTATTATCTGCATGCCACCTAAGGTTTTTAGCGTCATCTGCATTTGCAAACAAACGCTTAAACCTTGAAATTATTGAAAGATACCAAACAACCTTAGCAGGAGGACCTTCCTTTGTGAATTCATCAATTTCATCATTCTGACCAACTTTAACCTTATAACGTGACAAACCACACTTTAAATCTTCATACTCATTTTTGTATAAAATACAATCGTTAGGACATGAATGTATTTTTCTATACTCCATACCCATTGGACAAAGTTTTTTTTTTGCCTCATAATTTCGATTGGGCAAGGTATTTCCTTATGGAAGCATGTCCTTAAGCAATTGAAGCAATTCTATAAAACTTTTGTCGATCCATCCATTCATTGTCTTCAAATTCATCAACCTTAACACTGCTGATAATCATGTGAAATTAGTTGAACCAGGATACAAAGAAGTATCTGCATCATTAGACATATTTTCGAAAACTGCATTAGCAAAAGATTCTGCTCCCACATCACGAATCATGTCTTATAATCTATCATCCATTGAGAAATGAACTTCCTCGGAACCTCCGTGCACACTTGGCAAGTCTAACAATTCACCATGCCACGTTCATGATGTATAACTTTTCAAAAATCCATCACACAAAAGATGTTCTCTAATTTTGGAAACACCCAATATCCTTCCATTTAAACAATTGACACAAGGGCACCTTATCCTTACTCCATTCTTATAACTAACGGCATTATGTTCTGCGAATTGTATGAATTCTTCCACCCCTTATTCGTGGTGTATTAATCCAACTCCGATCCATAGAACTGCTAAACTAAGAACTAGTGTGGACTCAGAACCAATGCGTTCAATAAGTAATCATTAAAAAATAAATCAAAATTGTTGAAGGTCGGACACCTCCAGACTCAGAACCAGTGCGTTCAATATTTCAAAACAATATATAACCATTAAAAAATAAATCAAAATTGCCGAAGGTCGGATACCTCCGGACCCAAAATCAGTGCGCTCAATATCTCAAAACAATATATAATCATTGAAAATTAAATCAAAATTGTCGAAGGTCGGACACCTTCGGACTCAGAATCAGTTCGTTTAATATATAGAATCAATATCTAACTCAAAACAAACACTTTCAAAAATATAGTTAATAATATATAAAATATACTAACCTTAGTAGAGGCGGCAATCACGGTCAGATGGCACATCGACGCAGCTCGGAGGGCACGGTGGTCACTGGTCGCTGGACGGCAGGTGCGGAACGGCAGTCGTCTAGGCGTCGTCGAGTATGGCGAATGCGGGCGGCAGTCGCGGTCGAGGATCGCGCGCGGACGGTTGATCGGTTGCGACTAGGGCGCACGGTCGGCGGAGCGCGGTAGGGGGCGGCAGTCGCGGGTCGTGGTCTCGGTTCCACTATCGATCGGTAGGGTGCGGGGTCGCGCGCGGGCGGCTGGCAGGTTCGCGGAAGGGTCGGCGGGGGTTCGTGGCAGGGTCGGTCGGCGAAAGGTTCGCGGCAAGGTCGGCAGCGGTTCCTGGTTGCGATTCGGTCGCGCTCGGTCAGCGGCAGGTTCGCGGTAAGGTCAGCGGGGGTTCGTGGCAAGGTCAGTCGACGACGGCTTCGAGCAGGGTCGCGGTCGGCGGCAGCTTCGCGGTCAGTCAGCGATGGCGCTTGGTCGGTAGGGTACGATCTTCTAGCGGTAGGGAGGGTGAGTCTTGCGGAGGCACGGTTTGTGAGAAAGAAGGCAAGGTTTGTGAATGAATATGGGAGTGTGAAAAAGAGTCTAAAAAACAAGAAGGGTGAGAAAGATTTTTAACGACGGTTCTTGGCGCAAACTGTCATTGTATCTTCACCGCCAGATTTTAACAACGATTCGGGGGGAACCGTCGTTAAAAATCTAAAAAAATTAAAAAATTAAAAAATTTACAAAATTGCCACCGCCTCGTTTTTAACTATGGTTGTCTCCAAATCCTCTTTTGAAGGGTGTCGTTATTGAATTTGTTTTTCACGGAGTAGAACTACACACCTTAAAAACGTGAAATATATAATATAATTTCATTTACAAATAGATAAGAATGTGCATAACTTTCGGCATGTTAATTAGGGAGTGATCAACAACTGTTCATGGTAGTTGAAAACCTGTATTTTAATATTGCCTTTAGGATGTTGTTTTCCTTATAAATTGAGCAAGACTAATTAGAGATTTCATCCAAGTGAAATCACATATCCACAGACCTATAGTAGTTAAGGAAGAAAAAGTATGGAGTGCAAAAGTGAAGAGCGTGTCTCTAAACTACTTGGAGCCCAAACCCATGTTTGGAATCACATTTTCAGCTTCATAAATTCCATGTCCCTCAAATGTGCAATTGATTTGGACATACCTGATATCATACACAAGTATGGTGAACCCATGCCACTCTCACAACTCACTGCTTCACTATCACTCAACCCTTCCAAAGCCAACTGCATTTACCGCTTGATGCGAATCTTAACCCATTCTGGCTTCTTCTCTCAACTCAAGTTCAATGAGAATGATCTTGAAATGGGTTATGTCTTGACTGATGCTTCCACTCTACTACTTAAGGACAACCCCTTAAGTATGCTACCTTTCTTGCATGCCATGCTTGATCCAATTTTGACAAAGCCATGGCATCAATTGCCTACATGGTTCAGAAATGATGATCCTACGCCATTCCACACTGCACATGAGATGAAAATTTGGGACTATGCTGGTCGTGATCCAAAACTAAATCAACTTTTCAACGATGCCATGGCAAGTGACGCTCAATTGGTTTCCAAAGTGGTGATTGAGAGGTGCAGCGGAGTGTTCAAGGGCTTGGAGTCACTTGTTGATGTTGGGGGAGGCACTGGTATCATGGCAAAGGCAATTGCCAAATCATTCCCTCACATAGATTGTACTGTATTTGATCTCCCACATGTTGTTGCCAACTTAAAAGGATGTGAGAACTTAAAATATGTTGGAGGTGACATGTTTGAATCAGTTCCTCCTGCAGATGCCGTTCTACTAAAGGTAAAATTAATATAAGTTTTCTTATCTTAGATTTATTCTTTTAATAGTAATTAGTTAATTCCAATTTTGATCATCATCACTAGTGAAATTCTTAGAAAATTTTAATTTTTTCAAAATCTCTTCATTTTTATAAATTCAAAATATATTTAGACCATTTTCATAAATTTCTCTAAATACTTTTTGTTTTTCAAATTGGTCCCTGATTCATTTAATTTATGCATGAGATGCAGTGGATATTGCATGACTGGAATGATGAGCAGTGCGTTAAAATACTTAAGAAATGCAAGGAGGGAATAAAGAGGAAGGTGATTGTGATAGACATGGTGGTGGAGAGTGAAGAGGAAGATTTTGAATCAACTGAAACAAAGCTCTTGGTTGATATGGTTGTAATGGTATTGTATCCTGGAAAAGAGAGGACTGAGAAAGAATGGGCTAAGATAATTTTCTCTGCTGGTTTCAGTGACTACAAGATAACTCCAGTGGTGGGTTTGAGGTCTCTCATCGAGATTTATCCTTAACAGTTAACTTCTTATGTATTGTGTGTGGCATATTATTATATACGACAAGGACCACCACTACCAATAAAGGTCCTTTACTTATCCTTTATTCTATTACGTGATGGAATGTAATCAATAAATAACTTTTTCTAATTTATTTTTAACCTATATACATATCTCCTTTTGCTTTCCATAAGTTTTTTACCTTTTCTTTCGTGTTTGTGTTTCTTCTACCCCACATGGCTGTACCTGTACTTATTGGTGACAAAGAGCAAAATAGTGTCATCTCAAATAATTGCATTGTCCGAAAATGATTGAATGATAAAATAGATTGATATTTGAGTGTATTTTTCCCATTCTCTCTAATTAGGTTCTGTCCTTCCTTCCTTCTCCTCAAGTTGTTTACATTAAATTGGTGTCAAGTTGTTTACAATATATTGGTCTTTTATATTTGTCACAATCACAACACCCAACCGGTGTCTCCATCCACAATCGTTGTGGCATATGCTGGTTTTTTTTGCGAGGAACAAAAGGGTCATTTACGATATCATCCCAGATTCCTCTATAATTTGAGTCAACAAATATCTTCATTCTAACCTTCCAAAATTGATAATTCAGTCCACAAAATAAAGGTGGCCTGTTTATAGAAGCACCCATCGGAAAGGATAGTTTTTCAACCATTTTAAAAAGGTTTAAAATGGAACTGATGCCAATTATTAGAATTAGAGGCCCTACACAAGAGGGAGGTGAATTGTTTTTTTAAAAATTTTCGCAAGTATTGAAGGTAGAGTCAAAAGCTTTGAAAAATCAATCAATTAAAAATCTGTTTAGCCAAATAGAAAAATGCTTTTAAGTTTGATTCAGAAAATCAACCTGTTGTTTTTATGAAACAACCGTTCCTTATATGAGCAGTTTTGAAAAAGAAAGTTAAAACAATTTAATGAGGAAAGGGATAGAGATTCACACAGGATGTGGGTGAATCCCTTTTACACATCCGAGATGGTTTCCCCTTTAAGCATCTTGAACATTTCATATTCTTGGATCAAGGCATGCTTCCTTGCCCTCTTCACATTAGTGGTGCCTTGATGGGTAACCTCAAGGATGTCCCACATCTCATTTGCAGAAGCACATTGTGAGACCCTGAAAAACTAATCAGAATTCAAGCAGAAGTGATGATGTTCTTAGTAATGCAATAATATTAAGCTATTTTACTTTCACTCTCTGTCCATTGGGACCAAGGTTTTTCAATGAAAACATCTTTCTCAAATTTGTGTACAAAAGGGTCGTTTACAATATCATCCCAGATTCCTCTATAATTTGAGTCAACAAATATCTTCATTCTTACCTCCCAAAATTGATAGTTCAATCCACAAAACAAAGGTGGCCTGTTTGTAGAAGCACCCACCCCAAAAGATAGTGTTACAACAATTTTAAAAAGGTTTTAGGATCGAAAACTTGATTGACTTTCAAGAACTCGGCTCTGATGCCAATTGTTAGAATTAAAGGCCTTAAA
The DNA here is from genome assembly GCF_000499845.2 of Phaseolus vulgaris. Classification (NCBI taxonomy): domain Eukaryota; kingdom Viridiplantae; phylum Streptophyta; class Magnoliopsida; order Fabales; family Fabaceae; genus Phaseolus; species Phaseolus vulgaris. Next base: position 27,673,724 of record NC_023749.2, read on the forward strand.
CAAGAGGGTGGTGAATTGGTTTTTTAAATATTTATGCAAGTATTGAAGGCAGAGTGAAAAGCTTTGAAGAATCAATCAATTAAAAATCTGTTTAGCGAAATAGAAAAATGTTTTTTAAGTTTCATTCACAAAATCAACATATTGTTTTGACGAAACATCCGTTCTTTATATGAGCAGTTTTGAAAAATAAATTTAAACAATTTAATGAATGAAGGGATAGAGAGATTCACACAAGATGTAGGTGAATCCCTTTAACACATCCGAGATGGTTTCCCCTTTAAGCATCTTGAATATTTCATATTCTTGGATCAAGGCATGCTTCCTTGCTCTCTTGACATCAGTAGTGCCTTGATGGGTAACCTCAAGGATGTGCACATCTCCTTTGCAGATGCACATTGTGAGATCATGAAAAACTTATCATAATTCAAAGCATAAGTGATGATGTTCTTAGTAATGCAATCATATTAAGCTATTTTACTTTCACTCTTAGTCCATTGGGACCAAGGCTTTTCAATGAAAACATCTTTTTCAAATATGCGTACAAGAGGGCCATATGCAATAGCATCTCATATTCCTCTATAAATTGAGTCAACAAATATCTTCATTCTAACATCCCAAAATTTATAATTCAGTCAACAAAACAAAGGTGGCATGTTTATAGAAGCACCCACCCCAAAAGGTAGTTTTTCAATCATTTTATAATGGTTTTAGGATAGAAAACTTGAGTGCCTTTCAAGAACTCAGCTTTGATGTCACTTGTTAGAATTAAAGGCCTTAAAGAAGAGGGAGGTGAATTGTTTTTTAAAACATTTCGCAAGTATTGAAGGTAGAGTGAAAATCTTTATAGAATCAATTAATTAAAAATTTGTTTAGCCAAATATAAAAATGCTTTTAAGTTTGATTCAAAAAATCAACCTGTTGTTTTTCGAAACAAACAGTTGTTTATATCAGCAGATTGAAAAACAAAGTTAAAACAATTTAATAAGTGAAGGGATAGAGAGATTCACACATATGTTTATACTGGTTCACTTTTATCCAAGAGCTACATCCAGTCCTCAGCCAACCATTGAAAATTCATTATGTAATCAGACCTAGATTACAAACCACACACTGAAAGTGATGATCTTTAACCCCTCATGATCACATGCCACTTTTAGCAAATACCACAGTTTCCAGAACCGCCTTTTGAAACTGCACCACACAAGAACACACAGAAATATAATGTTCCAAGAAGAAGTAATAGAATACACCTACGTAAATCAAAGCTTAAAGTTCATAATTACAAGACCCAATCCTATTCCACACTTGAGATGATCCAAAAGCTCTTCGAAATATTTAAAATTGTTTTTGATTAATCTCGCTTTCTTAGTTCATGCATAGGAGCCTAAAACAACCTTTTTATACTCCAATCAAATGGTCAAAGCAGCTAATTTAAGAACCAAAAGCAGTTAGGATCATTAAAAATAAGTTTAACCAACTTAACAAAATTCTATTAAGGTTTTCAGAAAAAACCAGTTGAATTCTCGAAACAACCGATTGAATTAGTTTGATAGCAAAGTCAAAACAAAGCCAAGTTTTTCAAACTCATTTTAAAAGCCAATAAGTGTCAAACAACCGGTTGAATCGACATTTCAACAGGTTGAAATTTCACATTCTTTAGAAAACTCATATTTTCAAAAAGATTAAGATTAAATTAACCTTGGATCATCTTAAAGAGTGGATGAACAATTCAAAGACTACTATACACACACACCCAACAACAAGGTCTTCAAGCATTCCTCTTGGGATTAGAGGCATCAAAGCACCTTGTTAAACAATATAGAATGGGAATGGATATTAAATTGGAGAAGAAGCATATTTGTATGGGAGAGTGCATAGGTAGGTCAATTGTTAGTGGTTCTTAACAATGCACAACTCCATAGGGAGGCTAGTGACTCTAGGTCATGGGCAGGTGAAGCTTATGGGATATTCTTAGTGACGTCCACTTATAAAATGCTTTACAACTTCACGAGTTTTGAATATGGTTGTTTATTTTCTTGTCTATGGTCTGTTAAAGTTGTCCATAGTGCTTTAACTTTTGTCTGGAGGGTTTTGTTGGGTAAAGTCCCCACTAGAGAGAATTTAATGAGGAGGGGGATTAATCTAAATACCAATATATGTCCTTTATGTCAATTAGCAATTAGCTGAAGAATTGGTACAACATCTTTTTGTATGGAATAATTGTTGTAGATAGATAGGTTGTTTAATTGTGCAACATAAGAAACTTAGGAGGCATTTTGAATAATTTCACCTATTTAATAGTAACCAAAACAAAATGTTTATAGAAAGGATCATGGGTCGTTGTCATTTGGTGTATGTGGAAACAAAAGGACAATGTTATCTTTAAACAAGGGAAGGTTGATGTAAAGGAAGTTTTTCACATGGCTCTGTTAAATTTTGTGCTTAATTTGGAATGTCCATGGGGATGTTTGTTCTATATTTCTTTTTGGGTTGATTCCCTACACCCAATCAAATTGGACCTGCACCCAATTGCATTTGTGAAAGTACCAAATTACCCTTAATGAAAATGAAATTAGGGTTTAGTGATTTCTGCACCCAATCACACACCCAAGTTCGTTTATGCCATTCTCGCACCCAACACCATCTCTCGCACGAGCGTTCGCATCCTCACACCTTAGTTGGCATTTCTCCGGCAGCGTAGTGTTGAGTGGAAGGACCCCTTGAACAAAGACGAAGCCAGGAGCGCGAAGATCGTCCATTGTTGCGCGAAGGTTTGAGGGCATCATCTGCATCAGCGCACTCTACAAGCTTTGTCAAAATAAACATGACAAGGATACAATTGGGTTTTAAAATGTTCGTCGGGTGTCAATCACAATTGATTGGGTGCAGGAAGAAATTTCCTTCTTCTTGTTTGTTGTTGTGTGTTTTGTGCTAAAGGGTTGGGAAAGGCCCAGGTGTTGGGGTTTGCAGGATAAAATATGCATAGTTAAGGCCTGATTCAACATTTTGTTTTAAGGAACACGTCTTGGAATTTGTACCAATAGGGACGTATAGCATAAACAGGTTGAAGTTGTGCATGTTGTACCGACTAGTCCTCGGGCGTAGTTGAGCACTAGTAATGTTGGGGCCATGTAAGCGGGGTCCCACGAGTGCCGTGAGTCAGTGTCTCGCGAGAACGAGTGCCAAGGAGCTAAAGAGTGGTCAAACATCGGTCACCGGGATGTACCGACGTGCCACTAGTCAGTGTGGAGAGGTCGTACATCGGAGACTCGAACAACAGAGCTGGGCCACGAGAGGTGGATCCCAGACCACACACCAGTTATCAGTAAGGGAGAAGCTCAGGTCAAGAGAGTCCATGTGTGTAGAGTGGATGACGTGTTTAGGCGTAACACAAGTACAAAGCCACTGGAAAGATGCGACCTGTGAGGGTCATATTCTAGGGGTGAGCTACATGCATGACACGTGAACAATTAGGGCATTCCAAGGACGGGTGACCCCAGAGATCAGGTGCATGAGGAGGCATCTAGGTGGTCACCCCGTCAGAGGTTGCACTCCAGTAAGGGAACCCCACACACTAGGTTATCCTAAGAGAAGGAAATGGCAATGTTGGGACCACCCCCCTCAGAAAGCCCATTTTGGGTAAAGAGGAAACCTTAATTTCAATTTATATAAAGGGAAGTAACAAACTTAGCAAGGTACGCTATTCATTTGCTCCGCTTAACACACACAGTTACAGTCTTACGTTAAACAGTTTTGGTGTTTCCTAGCCCTAATACTGACTTGAGTCGCGGAGTGCAAACAACCTCTATGGCGCCTTTGTCTTTAAGTTTAAAGGCATTGAAACGGAAGCACGTACAAATGCAGGGATACTTGGGTGTGAGAGTGACGTAGACGCACAAAGACGTTTTTGGTCAACCGGCAGGAACATTTGGCACCCACCGTGGGGCACAATACAAAACATTGTCCCACCAACAAGAAAACCAGAAAGATGAGAAGTAAGAGGCAGGGACCTGTTGCACCAAACAAAGGCGAAAGCGTCACCCTGCAACAGGTTATGGAAATCATGCAGGCCTTTCAAGAAGAAGTGGTTGCGTCAAAAGCAAATCAAGAATGAGGAACTGCGTAGGGATCTGTAAAAACGCAGGGGAGCCTGAGGAGGAAAATCAACAACCTGTGACGCCGCCTAGAGAGTTCCCGATGCCGTTCTCGCAAGAAATCATGGATGTCGTGATACCAGCCACACTTGTAGGGCCCAAGGTGACCTTCACTGGTACAAAGGACCCGGAGGCCCATCTCACGACTTTCCATACGCATATGATGCTGGTTGGGGGATCCGATGCGGTGAGATGAAAGTTGTTCATGCGCATTCTGGTGGGAACAGCGATGGACTGGTTCATCACCCTCCCTGATGGCCATGTGACGTCGTTTCCACAACTTACAAAGTTGTTCAGGACGCAGTACATCACGAATCGGGCTCCACCATCTATCTCTTATGATCTCTCTGACATAAGACAATATCTGGGAGAGTCTTTGAAGGAGTTCCTGTACCGCTTTGGCGCAGAGGTAGTGAGGTTGAACCTCAAGGACAAAAGGATGATGGTGCACGCGTTCAAGAACGGCATTATGTCAGGCCCCTTCAGTGAGTCACTTATCCGCAACCACCTTAAGACCTTCGCCGACATAACGCGCTGCATGGTGGCTCATATTGTGGTGGAGGAGGAAGTTAACAAGAAGTGCACTTGTGTGGTTCCCACACGCCCGCGTGCGTCAGGTCGCCCTCAACCCCTAAGGGTGCATGAGGCCACGACAGAGAAGAAGACCCTCGTGAAACAACAACCCTATCAATCTAGGAAGCCTCAAACAAGGGGGCGCGAGAGGGAGAATGTGCCACCAAGCACGACTTCGTGGTAGAATTAAAGGACCTCATCGCTATCCCAAACATGGCGGAGAGGCTGAAGGTACCCCCTAAGACCGACAAGAGGCTCGGGCCCAACAAGAACGCCTGGTGTGAGTTCCACCAAGCATTCGGCCATCCCCTACGAAACTGTTTGGCAATAGGACACCAGCTAGATGGGTTGGTGAAGAACGGTGTCTTGAGGGATTACTTGCAAGAAAAGCAGGGGACCGAGGACGTAGCGGTGATAGTCGGTGGACCGGGGCATGAAGTCCCCGTGCATGGTGAGATTCACACCATCGTGGGAGGTTTTCCGGGAGGAGGTTGTACCGCCTCTCAGCGAAGGAGATACGCACGAGCGGTGATGTCAGTAAAAGCACAAAGGGCCGACAATGCCTTCGATGTCGACCTTGTCTTCACCAGGGCTGACCTTCAGGATGTTGTTCCCCATGACAACGACCCGGTGGTGATCTTAGTGGTAACCGCAGGAAGGAAGGTGCACCGTGTGCTAGTGGATCAGGGAACCTTGGCAGATGTAATGTTCTGGACAACTTTTAACAATTTGCAACTGTCTCCTGACATGTTAAGGCCCTATACTAGCTGCCTGTACGGTTTCGTGGGAGATCAGGTGGAGGTGCGCAAACACTTAGAGTTGAGGACCACCTACACGGATGGTACCGCGTCCCGTACGGAGAGCATCGGGTATCTCGTCGCCAATGCCCCCTTCGCTTATAACATGCAGTTGGGTAGACCTACGCTGAATAGACTGGGGTCGGTGCCATTGACGCGCCACATGAAGATGAAGCTGCCTGACTTGGCGGGAAAGGTGATTACCATCAAGTCAGATTGAAGGGAGGCCAATAGGTGTTATGAGAACAGCCTCAAAACAAAGAGAGGGGTAACCATGGTTACTACACGACCACTGCACACACAAGAAGGTCGCCCAGCTCGAGGTCAATTGCACCGAAATTGCCTGGACCAAAGCAGAGATTGCCCGCGAAAAGATAGCCAGAGAGAGCAGACCTGATCCGTTTGGAGATCCAGGGAAAAGAGAGATTGGAGGAAAGGTCTCCCAGCTTAGTGACTCCCCCGACCAAACGGTGCAGGATCTGAATGCCAAGGTCCGACCCGTCCACCAGAGGGCGAAGGAACGACACCTAATTGACTTAGAGGGTATGTCCGCGAAGATAGCCGAGTCCAAGCTGAAACCAGACCCCGAGAAGTGTGCGTTCGGAATAGAAGCAGGGAAGTTTCTGGGTTTCTTGCTTGCTGAGCGTGGTATGAAGACAAACCCAGAAAGGCGTGCACTGACGAGGCGCATGTCTGTCTTGTCTGGATTTGCACCAGCTGGAGGAGGGGGCGGCTTCCCTTACCAAAAGGGTAAAGAGGTGTTCATCAAGTTGAAGGACTACTTAGCCAGCCCTCCAGTCCTGTGGAAACCACAGCCAAGCACACCACTTAGTTTGTTAGATCAGGCGATCAGTTTAGTCCTTGTTCAAGAACAGGACTAGTTTCGAAAACTCATATGCTTAGTGGGTAGAGTACGGCAAGGACCTGAGGAAAGATACCAGGTACCGGAGAAGGCAACCCCATTGATTTCACGTCGGATCTCCCCTGTATGGACTATTTCTTTCAGAGTAATAGAGGCCCTCGAGAACAAAGCATGCCAACTTGAGACGCTGAAACGAGGCCCGGTTCCTTGTGCATGGAATGCGACCGACTTCAAGTTTTATTTCAGTTAAGCAGTAACGTTGTACATGGTACTAGGGGACACTCTTTTTCCTTTATAAAGGGTTTTTTAATGAGGTCACCGAATGAATTTCCATTGAAATATTTTCTCGAGTTATATACAATTCAATTAAGGACTTGTTTTCCTTGCGTTAGAAGTCTCGTGAGTGGAAAGATAGGTTCGTAGAGAACACCTCCCCCCTCGAGTGAGAAGGCCAAGGTTGAACGAAACAGTTCACCACATAAATCCTCCTCGCCTTTGAGCAAAGCCAAGGTCAGTTAGGAACTTGTTTTCCTTGCGTTAGAAGTCTCGAGAGTGGAAAGGTAGGTTCGTAGAGAACACCTCCCCCCTCGAGTGAGAATGCCAAGGTTGAACGAAACAGTTCGCCAGATAAATCCTCCTCGCCTTTGAGCGAACCCGAGGTCAGTTAGGAACTTGTTTTCCTTGCTATAGAAGTCTCGAGAGTGGAAAGGTAGGTTCGTAGAGAACACCTTCCCCATCGAGTGAGACTACCAAGGTTGGACGAAACAGTTCAGCAGATAAATCCTCATCGCCTTTGAGCGAAGCCGAGGTCATTTAAGGGCTCGTTTTCCTTGCGTTAAAGGCCTCGTGAGTGGAGGGGTAGGTTCGTAAAGAACACCTCCCCTTTCGAGTGAGAATGTCAAGGTGGAACGGCCTAGTTCACAGTTAAGCCCCCCCCCCTCTTTTCTAGCTTAATACAGCGAGGGTAGGGTACCAAAAGGCACTAGTAGAAGCATCACGGTGCCAGGCACCACAAGTTAACAGTTGAGTAGCATTTTTCAGTCAGATCAAGCTTAAGAAAGTAAAATTGCAGGCAGACAATAAATTGTTCGTTTGACAACCAAATACAAGCTAAAAAGGAAGAATCCTTGGAACGATCTGCCCGTTGACAACACGGTTCCTTACCGCGAAGGGTGAAGCGTCCATCTCGAGGTGCACACAGGCAACCTGAGCAAGGGCGTCCTCGAACCCCGTGTCGTAGCATCAATAGCATCTCCGGTCATCTCAACCTCGACTTCTTCGAACCTCTTGGCTTGTTGGAGGAGCTCGGCCTCCACACGACCCCACTGCATTTCTGGATTGATGGACCTTTCTTCAAGCCCTACCATCTTGGCTTTGGATGCCTTGGCTGCCTCTTCCAATTTAAAGACCTGGATTCGCAGGGGAGGGATTTTTGCCTCTAGCTCGACAACCTCCTGGTACCTGTCATAAAGTCGTTTTGAGAGATCCTTTTCAAAACGACGGAGGCAAGCCAACTCCTGCTTCAGTGCGGTCTCGCGGGTAGGAAACGAACGAGCCAGCAGGGTCGTTTCATCCTTAGCCTTGGCCTCTACTAGCGCCACCCTCGTCTCAAAGCCTTTGAGGGCATGTTGCAGAACATCGGGCAGTTCGATGGCAGGTGGAGCCGCAGTAGCACTCGTTCCACTGTCTTCAAGCGCGAAGAGGTCGGGGGAAGAGGGAGCGCTTGGCGTTTGGATTCGGGGCTATGTAGGTTGACCTGCAGTGGATCAATGAGAGGTCGTCGCCGTCATAAGCCTAAGCCTTTTAGAAATTGGACCCTCAGCGGAGTCCTCATCAAATTCAATCTCTACTACTTTCCTCTCGTATGGAAATGGAGCGGGAGATGCTTGGGCAGGGGCAAGAAAAACCACGAATGCAGGAACGAAGGGAGTAGGCGAAGGCACAGCAGTGGCAGAAGAGAGGGCGCAAGGGCTCGAGGTGCCCACACCCCCAACCACTCCTCGACGACGAGTGAGGATACCAGCCAGCTTGGCCCGTTTCTCCTTAGCCAGGACCATCCCTGCATCAAATTTCAGAATACAAGAGGTTGGCAAAAACATGGATAAAACATGCGAATGTACAGGGGCAGAATGTGCAAGCACAACAGTACGATAACATGAATCAGTTCCTCGGAGGTTCTGGTTTTCTTGAACCCTAACTCAGGGAAACCCACCCTCGAAGGGAACCCAGAAAGAAGGAATAGGGAAAGCTGAAAATACAAAGAGTTAAACAACCCCAGGCAGTTATCAAGCATCAAAATTAATAGATAAGTGCGACCAACAATTAATGTTCGTACCTTTTAATCAAGTAGGATGAAATAGTGATTGGACGGGTAAGTGAACTATTCACGTTCTGTCATATGGAGCCACGTAGGTCACCAAGGGCAAGAACTTAGTCTCTTCGCTGAACGAATTACAGCTCGAAACAAAGGGGTTTGTGTACTGACTTGTCCTCGGGCGTAGTTGACCACTAGTAATGTTGGGGCCACGTAAGCGGGGTCCCAGGAGCGGCATGAGTCAGTGTCTCGCAAGGACGAGCGCCAAGGAGCCAAAGATTGGTTAGACATCGGTCACCAGGATGTACCGACGTGCCACTGCTCAGTGTCGAGAGGGCGAACATTAGGGACTCGAACAGTAGATTTGGGCTATAAGAGATGGATCCCAGACCACACACCGGTTCTCAGTAAGGGAGAAGCCCAGGTCACGAGAGTCCATGCGTGTAGAGTGGATGATGTGTTTAGGCATAACACAAGTACAGAGCCACTGGAAAGATGCGACCTGTGAGGGTCATATTCTAAGGGTGAGCTACATGCATGACACGTGAACAACTAGGGTGCTCCAAGGACGGGTGACCCCAGAGATCAGGTGCACGAGGAGGCATCGAGGTGGTCACCCCGTCAGAGATTGCACTCCAGTAAGGGAACCCCACGCACTAGGTTATCCTAAAAGAAGGTAACGACAGTGTTGGGCCCACCACCTTAGAAAGCCCATTTTGGGTAAAGAGGAAAACCCTAGTTTCATTCTATATAAAGGGAAGTAACAAACTTAGCAAAGTACTCTATTCATAGGCGCCGCTTAACACACACAGTTACAGTCTTCCGTTAAATAGTTTTCATGTTTGCTAGCCCTAATACTGACCTAAGTGTCAGAGTACAAACGGCCTCTCGGGCGCCCTTCGTCTTTGTGTTTTAGCCATTCAAACAGAAGCACCTACAAACGCAGGGATACTTGGGTGTGAGAGTGACGTAGAAGCACAAAGACGTTTTTGGACAATCAGCAGGAACACATGTTAACACTTTCCTAGGAGTCTTCTTTGTATTTTTGTTTATATTAGCAAACTCTGCTTTGGATGTGAAGTAATGTTAGAGTATAACCCAGTATTGGGATACTCTTCTGGGAGCTTAAATTTTAGAATAGAAACTAGTGGACAATTTCTTCTGGTGCAGAGAGTTCTCATATGTTTTCAATTTTAGAATATTGTTGAACCAAGTGGTGTTCAAGCGTTGAAGAATCCAAACCCTTTGAAGGATGATGAAGGCAGGTTGTGCTTGCTGTTGCTGAGTTGTCCTTTAGATAGGATATGGGGTAGATTTAATATGTAATCCACTCTTGATTGAATCCAAAGCATAAGCACTCTCAACCCTTTTAAAAGAAAAGTGTTTTTCAAGCTAAGTGAAAAACAAACTGTTGTTTTTGTTGAAACAACCGATTGTTTTATACTTAGGTGTTTTTAGAAAAGGTTGAAAACTGTTTTAATGGTTGACTTGCTGTCAAAACCAAAACAACCGATTGATTCGTGGAAACAACCGATTGTTTGTTTTGGTACCATAACAGAAAACGGTTTTGTGCTTTGACTGAGCATTAAATGTTTTTCCAACTGTTTACGCTCTAGTTTTTAATGCTTTGACCAATCTTTAAATGCAATTAATAGTTTGTTAAGATTTGATAACAAACAACGACTTTGTTTTACAAATAAAAAAACAGATTTGGGTTTTTTTGAACTTACAGATTTTGAAAGAGTTGAGATTGCTTAGAGATTGAGTTTGATCAAACTGTTTGAGATAGGATTTTCTCTTGTATTGATTTCAAATTTCATTCTCTAACAAGTGTAATCCTTGTATATGTTGAAAGAAACCTTGTGTGTTTGCTGAGAAGTGTTGTGTGTTCTTGAGGGGATCAAGATCAGCATTCTTAGTGTTCGTGTGTTGACCAAGAGGAGTGTGTGTCTTGAGGGTATCAAGGTCACTTCTTTGGTTGTGGTGTAAGTGATCTAGGTTTGATTGCTTAGTGTAATTTCTCAGTGGTTTCTGAGAAGACTGGATGTAGCTTTGGGTTTAGAGTGAACCAGTATAAACATCTGTGTGCATTCTCTCTATCCTTAATCTCTTTCAATTCAGTTTTAATATTTGCAAACTGGTATAAACAACTGATTGTTTCTGCGAAACAACCGATTGTTTTTCTGGTGTTGTTGTTTTTGCTTTGTGTTTTGGCAAATTGAATTTCTTATCATTTTGTTTCTCGAAGTAATTTCATTCTTGGCTTAAAAGTTTGCGAAAACCCTCTTTAAACAATTCAACCCCCCCTCTAGTTGAAAGTCATACATTCAAACAATTGGCATCAAGAGATTGGTTCTTGTACTGACCAGGGCATCAGGCGTGATGACGTGTCTTGCACGTGCTCGAGTGGGGCGTGCTCAATGGAACGCGTAGGCTAGAAAAGATGAATGGCTCGGAAGTAGGCATAGTCACCGATCGGTGGATTGGCGTTCTCCGATCTCTAGTGTGCATAACCGGCGGTCACCAGAGTTGCGTCGCAGTTGCCGTATGAGAATGCTAGGAGATCGGGTGGTTTACATACTGCCACAAGGAGCACGTCGCCGGGTCTCCCAGCGAACTTAGTTAAGGCTGTCGAAGGCTCAGAAGGGTAATTCCAAGCGTGTAAGTTCAGTAAGACGATGGTGGCACCAGCTTGGGGCATGAAAGTCGAGTGAGTTGGGGGAAACACCTTGCTCATCAGCGACAGGATTCCCAGAGTGGACATTTGTTGGTGGCAAGGTTTCCCCAGCTAGAACATGCATGGCGTAGCAGTAAGGAGGGTGCCATTCGCGATGAGCGATATCACAGAGATGATGCACTTTGTTGCATCAGATACTCGCCTTGACGGGTGGTGTTTCACAGCGCATTACGTGCTGGGTTGCTCCTTGAGTTGAGGACTTAGCTGTGCGGTTGGTTACTACACAAAGAATGACGTTTGAGTTGCCCCAGTCCAGATGATGACACGTGCAGGGCTGGGCGCTACCTACTGTCCCAGCCCAGATGGCGACACATGCAGGGCTGGACGCGAGCCACGCGTCCAAAAGCATAACGACCTGGAGAGAGAAGAAACCTAGTTATAAAGGTAACCTTAACAGAATCTGCAGAGGTACGTTTTTCATTACGGCTGATACTGCTAGGGTTGTGTGCCTACAGTACGGTCCTACAGAGCATATTCTCTCTTAGGTTTTGGGTGTTCTTGTCACTGACTTGAGCGTCGGAGCGCCACCGGCCGCAGAGGCGCCACTGTGCGTTTTTCAGGTTCTCAAAGAGGCTATCTGTGGAGTGGACTTGGAGGGCACGTGGTGTCAAACTGGTGAGGAAGTTCGTGACGAGGCAACGCTCTTGCTCTAAGTCAACCGGCAGGATCAGTTCAAGTGAGGTAAGTTCATGTGCTTCTTTAAATGAACAAAATTATAGTGAATTGCTTGAAGCTTTTCAAGAAACTCAATGAAGCTAATCGATTGGTGCTTTCAAACAACTGATTCAAAGAACTTAACAGCTGGCTGGAAAAGAGAGTGAAATCACTTGAAGATGAGATTGAAAAATCTAAAAGTGATTTCAAAAATCTGGAAACACATTTCAAAAATTCTTCTTGAAAGTGTGACAGTCTCTCATTTGTGAAAATTGTGAAAACCTTGAGAAGAAAGAGCATTATCTTATTGATACTGTGGACAAACTTTCGAAAGGGAAATCTAACTTTGAGAATGTCTTGGCATCTCAAAGCTGTGTTTTTGGAAAGGCTGGTTTAGGCTTTAATCCACAAAACAAACAAGATAAGTTTTCAAAAAAAAAATTCAAGAAAGCCAGTAAAACAACCGATTGTTAAGTCGAAACAACCAGTTGTTACATGCTTTTATTGCATGAAAAAAGGGCCATTCGGTTAGATTCTGCAAAATAAGAAAGTTTTATGTTCCCAAGGGCTTCATGAAATGGATTCCTAAAGGATGTGAGTTTCCAAATGAGAAAAAGAAATCAATTGGACCTACATTTGTGAAGGGGCCAAATCTTGTTGTTGAAACTCATGCTTGTGCAGGAATTCTAAAGAAGTGTAAAGGACTGAGTCATCTGATCAAGTTCTTGGAAGAAAAAGAGGAACATTGAAGCTGAATCAATGTTTTGCATCTGTCCAAAGGCCCTTAACAGTTAAAAGAGGCTTCTTGATTACAAAGGACATGGCTCATTGAAAGAACAACATAAAGGATAAGACCTTCCTTATCTTTGTTCTTAATTCCTGTTTTTAAGTTCTTTTTCATAATTAAATATCTTCTTTAAAATGTTTAATTTAATCTGCTTTGAACTCTTTCTGCTTATAGTTAAAAAATAAAAATAAGTTTTGATTGCTGCAGAAAAACAACCGATTGTTTCCTCGAAACAACCGATTGTTTTGAGTCTGATAGCACTGTGAGGAAATCAATTTAATTTATTTTTTGAATTTCTATCCGTTGCAGATCAAATTAAAGAAAGAATCCTTGGTCATTGAACCTGTGTTGAAAGCTGATCACGCTTAGAAAGAAGTTACAACAGTCATAAAGGAATATATTCCACAATCTTGAAAATTTAAGAGCTTTTTTGACTAGTCAAAGATCACATGTGAAGACCATGTGATTTTCTGCTTTTTCTGACGTTTTCAGTGCAGGGCATGGTCAAGTCTTCTCTCTCTGAAAATCTGGTACCCACTCATGTCATTGAATTTTATTCTATTATTGCTATAAAATCTGCTGCAGCTGATCTCTTCCACAAGAACAACCAATTGCAACATCTCTTGCAATTCTTGGGTGAGCTTCTCTCTGTTTCTTCTCTACCAACATGGACTCAACTCCTCCCACCTCAAGAAGAGTCAAATCCAGAGCAGTAAGGTCTAGAAGAAGGCTGGAATGATGGTTTTCTGGTGACAATAATCTAATTGAGAGGTATAGGTTTGAGACTAGCACCAAAGTGATAAACAACCCCAAGGTTGTTTGCTTTGATTGGCTGAAAAGCCAAAAGCTGGACAATGTCAGAAAGCTCCTCAAAGATCAATCCCTCAGAAAGTTCTTGGAGATGAAGGGGAACATCTACCCAGATTTGATAAGAGTTTTCTACACAAATCTCAAGTTTGAGGGAAACAACCTAGTTTCTCATGTAAAAGGTGTAGATATGGAGATCACACATGATGTATGGAATGTAGTAGCTGGTCTTAAGTACTCTTGCCTCAGAATCAACAAAGGGAACCTTGGAGTAGTGGAGGATTTCAACAAAGTTCAATACTACAAGAGTTGCTTGAAGAACCAAAATGCTCAAGTTAGGACTTGTTCGGTTGGTGGCTTAAGGCTTGATGAAAGGTTGCTAGCCCTCATTGAGACTTGGATTCTAACTCCAAGGGGGGAGCAATCATTCTGTTCTTACAAAAGAGGACCTGGTGTACATCTTCTGCATTATGAAGAAGATCAAAATAAATTGGATCCACATCATCAAAGAGCACATGCAAAAGGCAATGAGGTTAAGTGACTATCACTATCCATATGTTCTTTTGGTTTCTAAATTTCTACTCTATTTTAAAGTGAACCTAGAGGATGAAACATATGAGTTGGTCAAGTCAACTCAAGATTTGAACAATGGATCTCTCAGTAAAATGGGATTCACCAAAGTAGGTGGCAAATGGATTAGCAAAGATGGTGATCTTGGTGCCTCATCAAGTGTTGTTGCTGATCTTGAAGAAGGTGAACATGCTGATAATATGGTTTTTCAACATGAAGGTCAACCTGAAGCAAATCAAGATGCTGGACCAAGTGCTGGTGCTGGAAATCAAGAAGAAAGAATGCAAACCATGTCTCCTTTTGAGAGACTCATGGTTAATAGGCTTGATAGCTTTGCGTAGAACCAAAGGAATCTCCATGATCTATGTGTCAGCAATTTCCAGAGGATTGATAACAGGTTTGACAGCATGGATGCACGCTTCATGACGTTAGATGAACAGATTGAGGCAGTTCAGAACCAGATCTTTGATCTTCAATACGCTGATGATGAGTGAAGAGGAAAAACAACCGGTTGATGTATCGAAACAACCGACTGTTTTTTTGATGGTTGTATCAGTTTCTCTTATTTTCTGTTTCTTCTTTTTAAATTTGATGTATTAAGAACAATTATCTTTTTCATCTCTTCTTTTTGTCTATTTGTGAAGACAAATAGGGGAGATTTTTATGCTGTGTTTGGTTTATTTTCTGCAAAACACTTTGTATGGGTGAAACCTTATAGGTTTTTGCTCTTATATTGTTTGTGTTTTTTGCTTTGATATTATGCTCCGAATTTATGTTTTTATTTCAGTGCTAACCAAATATCATAAGTTTTATGCTTTGCTTAAAACTTTATCTTGCAAGAACTGCTTTAGATACAATCAGATCAAACACAAGCACTAGGGATTTGTCTTCATCAAATAGGGGGAGATTGTTGAACCAAGTGGTGTTCAAGCTTTGAAGAATCCAAACCCTTTGAAGGATGATGAAGGCTGGTTGTGCTTGCTGTTGCTGAGTTTTCCTTTAGATAGTGATCCTGCCGGCAACTCGAACGTGGAGGAATCGCTTCGTGGCACTCTCTGCCCCGTCTACGCGACTGCGTCTTCTGCGGAATCACTCCCCGAACTTTCTCTCAGATGTCTTCAAATGTGACCTGCAAAACACACAGACGGCGCCTCTAGCGGCCGTTTGCACTCCGACGATCAAGTTAGTCCAACAGAACCACCAGAAACTGGAAACTAGTGATGTGTGTGTGAGAAAAAACTTGCACTCTGTTTTTCGTCTATCTTTTTTTCTCCTCCTTCACTCTCCCCCTGATTCTCCCTTTTTCTCTCCTTTTTTTTTGCTTCTGGGCATAACAGAATTCTGTTATGCTTTTCTGGCATGTGTCAGAACCCTGTTATGCTTTTCAGAGAAAGCGTACCTTCAGAATCAGCAATGGGGAGCGTGAGAGTCTGCGCATGTCTGCGCTTGGCTGCGCCTGTCTGTACCTTTAGCGGTACGGAGTGCTCTTTTGTCTGGACCGCACCCCTCTCAGATGATGACACGTGGAGGCCTGCAACTCACATCTAACCACACACGTGTCACTTACTGGAAGGGCTCTAGCGCCTCTCTTTGTCTGCCTAAGTTACGCCCTTGCGGAATAACTTAGGATGCTTCTCTTATCTGGGTAAATTGCATACTCTTAGGAGAACGTCGGGTGTGGCTGGTCTAGGCACACTCACCAAACGTTACTCTCTGCGTAGGCGACTTACCCTTCACGATGCCACGCACGTAATGGGTTGAGGGAATCACCAATCACCGACTGGCTTACTAGTTCCCTCAGGCCACTCTCGTGCACGATTCCTTGAGGTGTGCTCATACGAGGTCCATGCGTAACGCTCTCGCTGGGAACCTTAGTCCCCGTTTAACTGCGTGTAACACGAGACCCCGACGACAGTACACCCGATGACTGATCAGTGTTTATTCGCTTATCGCGCTCTGCCTCCAGGCGCGAGTCTAGGAACTGATCTGCTGGTGGTCACTTGGCTACTGACCACCGATCACCATTCTGGGTGATCTATCCCCCGACCTCTCTGCCGCCTGATCTGTCGGTGGTAACTTGGTTACTGACCACCGATCACCTCTCTTGGCGATCGTCCCCCGACCTCTCTGCCACCTGGTCCACGTGTCACTCTGCGAGTGGTCCACGTGGTTCTCTGATGCTGACGTCATCGACTACCGATGACCGATCGGATCACAAGCCCCCCAGTCTCGAGTCGAGAACTCGTTCTCCCCGAAGAGACTAAGTGGTCGTGCCTTCAGTCCACGTGGCAAGTGGGGCCGCCTCACGTGCCACCTCACATGCTGCTTCTTTAACGTTTGGACTCCCTCTCTTAATCTCGCGACACGTGGCGCCATCAACGGCCAGCGTTGTGCGTCGCTAGCGCTTCTTTTATTCAAATTGGCGCGCCCTTCCGCTGTTCCTTCATCTTCTTCATTCGACTCCCAGACTCTCTGCGAACTTCTCTTCTGCGCACCCATCTTTCTTCAAATTCTCTGCTTCCCAATCTCTTGCGATCATTCAAAGGTATGGTTTTTCTTTTCCCTGGCCCCTTTTTGGTCATCTTTACCGATTGCATTTATCATTCTAGTTATCATGCATCCATCTTCCCTGTTTTTCTTCTTCTCAATCCGCGCTAGGGTTTTTCTCGTGTTTCCGCCTTGACTTCTGCCTCCCCTTCTTTCTCCTTTACCTGGGCATTTCTTTCTCATTTCCTCTCTCTGTTTTTCACCGAACCATCCATCACTCCCTCCCTTTCTATTTCTGACCCTTCGTTTTCCTCCATTGCAGCTATCTCTCGATGGCTCGCTTGAAGCAGACCGCTCGTGTCATTGCCTCTTCTTCTGGTGCACAGCCCTCCGCGAGTGCACCAGCTTCGCCACCGCCTGTTGTCACCTCATTCCATGACAACGCCAAGGTCTATGACTGGGCCCCTCTGGCGTTGCTATCTGAAACGTCCATCTTGCTACCTCAGGACCATCTTAACTCACTCCTGAGCCACGACCCGGACGAACCCTCGTGTTCCATAGACAGGGAAAACGACTTCCACATCCGAGTCCGCATCCCTCCCCGAGGGATGCCCATTTGCGCTGACGACAGGGCCACCAATGGGGTGCCCTTCGTTTTTGTTTACTCCGCGATCTTCAAAAGGTTGAAGCTGCGACTCCCCTTCACCTTCTTCGAGAAAGAGCTGATGATGGAGTTGAACGTCGCGCCCTGCCAACTCCACCCCAACGCCTGGGCCTTCATCCGGGCGTTTCAGATCCTGTGTAACCACTTTGGGCACAACGCCTCGGTGGAGGTGTTCCTTTACTTCTTTGAGGCGAAGAAACCAGGGGATAGGTTTTGGGTCAGCCTGAACGGGGTTGCTGGACGGGTGCTTCTGGGCCTGTACCAGCAGTCCTTCAAAGACTGGAAGGGCAGATTTTACATGATATCCGCCACCCCACAAAGTCCTCATCTGCTCGAGGGGTACCCCCTCTACTGGGTTCCCCAGGTTGAATTTAAAAAACCCAAGGACCTCGAGACCATGGCCCCCTACGAGCGCGAGCTGTGTGGGCTGCTCCTGGGGGCTAAGTTTGACTCCGCTCGCCTCATCAAGGATGAGTTTGATGTGGCTTCTCTGAAAAAATATATAGGTAGTTCTTTCTCTGCCGCCCCTTAGGACACTTATACCTCCTCATGCATGCTCTCATATGTTTCACCTTGCTTGCGTCTCTTAGCTGTCTAATTTTCCCCTTTCTTGCCTATGCAGATTCAATGTCAGGGAAAGATAGGAGGTTGGCGGTGTTAGAGCTTGCTAAACGTCGAGCGACCAAAGGGATTGGCTCCTCCTCTTCCACCACTGAGCCAATTGAAGCCCCTCCACTCTCGGTCGCGCCAGCTGAAGGCCCCGAGCAAGGGAAGAAAAGGAAAAGACTGGTGAAGGCTTCTTCGCTTGTACCTGTTGCTGCTGCTGCCTCAGTGGAAGAGGAAAGCTCTGGCTCCCCCCTCATTCACCACCAGAGGAAGAGGCCAGTGGTCGAGGGGGTCTCGTCTCTTCAGCCTGGAGAGATCGAGGTGGTGGAGGTAGAGGAAGGTTCACCACCTCCCCCTCCCTCTACTCGACCTGCCCCAGAGCCCGCATGCCCACCTTCTCCTTGCCAACAATTGCCCCCAATCTCTCAACCGCCAACTTCCGCCCCAGCAGGCCAATCACCTGGTCCATCCGCTCACCCTGCTGGGGGTGCTTCTGCTTAAAACGAGGGTGCCCCGCCTCCACTACCAATCTCCACCGCAAATGCTGAACATGGTGGGTCCGGCTCGCGCCCAAGCAACTCTGGGGCCAACCATGAGAACTTCAGCAGAGTTATCTCCTTGGTGCGACAGCACATCAGCAACGGGGAGCTCGTCGACTGGAGCGGGGAGGAGATGGATGCACACCTTGCCAAGCAGGTGGTGCTCTCGCTGGAGTTCTCCACCCAGCATCGCAAGCAGAAAGCCCTGGAGAAAAGGGTGAAGGAACTTGAGCACGACAAGGAGTCGCTGCAAAGTGACCTTGAAGCCGCTCAGGGGTCTGTTGAGCTGATGCGAGGCATGGTGGAGAAGGCCAGGAAGGAGTATTTGGTGCAGGTCCAGGAGACCATCAAGATGGAGATCTTGATGGGGCAGACTGTTGGTCCTCTGGACTGCAAGGTGGTAGAGCTACAGGCTGAGAACTCTTCCTTGCGCGAACGGAATACTCAGCTGGTGGAGGAGTTACAGGCTGAGAACGCCTCCCTACGTCAACAGGATTCTCAGCGGGTGGAGATGCTCAAGTCCGCCAAAGAGGCAACTGCTGCTGCTGAAAGGAAGCTTGAGGAGGCAGTGGGCAAGCTGTCTGAAGCTGCCTCCTCCCTTGTTGCCCTCACCACGCAGAGGGATGCTGCGGAGGCTTCGAGGCAAAGTCTGGAGGCGGAGAAAGAGGACTTGATGAACGTGGGCGCTGATTCCCTCATTGATGGATTCGAGCTGGCGCTCGAGCAAGTCCGCTGCGTCCTCCCAGAACTGGACCTTTCACAATTCAGCATTCATCACTCAGTGGTAGATGGAAAACTTAGGCCTCCTACTCCGTGAATCTCTTCCCTTTTGTAAATTTGACTTCTCTGTACAAAGCTTCATTCTGTAACCTTACGTTTCTGCACCATTCAACTCATTGTAACTGACAATTGTATGAATATCTCTGGTGATATACCTTGATTTTAACTGCTCAATTTCTCTTTGTATTTTCTTTGAACTTCACTTATCTTTATGTGTGCGACTAATTGTTAGCTAGTTTAGGTTCAGCGCGATCTTGGGCTTCACCTTTCCTTTCGCACACGACTAAGTGTTAACCAGCTTAGGCTTAGCGTGATCTTGAGCTTCGTCTTTTACTTTGCGCACGACTAAGTGTTAACCAGCTTAGGCTTAGCGCGATCTGCTTCTCTTACTCTTTGCGCGCGACTAAGTGTTAACCAGCTTAGGCTTAGCGCGATCTGCTTCTCTTACTCTTTGCGCACGACTAAGTGTTAACCAGCTTAGGCTTAGCGCGATCTGCTTCTCTTACTCTTTTGCTTCTGCTTGATCACGACTGGCTATTCCCCCAGCTTGGTGTTTAACAGTCCTCGTGCGCTGCTTTGCACTACTAGCCAATTACCGACAACTCATCAGTGATCGCTCTTTAGTCTTTACTTAGCTTTCTCTGTCGCTCTAGCGCTAAGTGCATAAAGGACTTTGACATCGATCGCTCAAAGTGATGCCTCGTCTTGGGGAAAGAAAAGTGTTTCTCACTAACCCCTTTTACTTTCCCTAAGGTCATCACCCTTTGGCGGGTTGAGTCGCTCATTCCCTGTCTCACTCCTGGGGTGAGAAAGGTTTCTGACTAAGAGTCTTACTGGGCCAATATTGGTGTATGCCAAGTGGGTAAGGACGTTTTGTCAAAACCTTTCCTTTCCCCCCCTTGGTCTTACTAGCACCCCTGGCTTTTCAAACCTTTAACTGTTTGCGCTCACACCTGGGGTGAGGAAGACTTAGATTGGTGCCAGTACTTGCGCCTAGGGCAAGTAGGGCCTAACCAATCACCTGCACTTGCACCTGGGGCAAGGAGGATTTTAACTTTAATACTTGAGCACGCTTTATATGCTGGAATTTTTTCTTTAATTGGGCGGCCTCGTTAAAAACCCTCCTTAGGGAAAAGAGTGCCCCCTTGTCTGTTCAACTGTTTCCACCACATACAAACATGCATCTTTTAGCGCGAGAACGCCTATTACTGTACAACTTTAACTGAAATAAAATTTTAAATGGGTGGCGTTCCATGTTCTGGGGAGTGCTCCTCCTTCCAAAGTCTCTAGGCGATAGGCTCCGTTCTCAATGATGGGCCCGCCCCCGTTAGAAAGCCCATTTTTGGTAAAGAGGAAATCCTAGTTTCAGTCTATATAAAGGGAAGTAACAAACTTAGCAAGGTACGCTATTCATTTGCGCCGCTTAACAAACACAGTTACAGTCTTACGTTAAACAGTTTTGGTGTTTCCTAACGTGAATACTGACTTGAGCGTCGAAGTGCAAACGACCTCTAGGACGTCCTTTGTCTTTGTGTTTTGGCATTCAAACGGAAGCACGTACAAACACAGGGATACTTGGGTGTGAGAGTGACGTAGACGCACAAAATCGTTTTTATCAACCGACAGAAACAATAATAAGTAATTTTATAATAGTGGATAGATTTGTCAGATAAATCCTTCTCTTTAATGTTTACAATTGTTTTATCCGTCTCCAAAGTTAAGAATAAAAAATATGTATGCTCTAATTTGAATCAAGTAAAATTAAATATTATATATGATTAATTTTTTTATTTAATTTTTTATTAAATTATTATTATATATTGTTCTTTCTTATTTGTCTTACATATAATCTTATGAATTCTTTTATTCATTTTTCCTTTATAACTGTTGAGTATTTATTTTTATTTTATAATCATTATGTAAAATACTTTTCATTTTATATTGTTACAAATATTATGAAATATGTCAAATTGAGTGTTGTTTTGGAGGATATATATAAAACATTTGAATAAGATATCATCAGCGTATCTATGCTAGATTGCAGTTCTTATTATTTTATAACTAAATATTTCTTTACCTATTAAAAAACTTATCATCAAATATAAACGTAAAAGATTAATTTAACGTGTTCAAATAAAAGCTGTTTATTTCCTTGTTTTAAGTAAGAAACATAAAACATGTTTAATGATTACACTATTATTCTTGATCCTGCCTGTTGACCAGGACGCAAGAGCCTTGCCTCGTCAAATCTGGATCGACTTTGCGCCGCGTTAGCTTCCGTCCTTCGCCTGGATTCACCTCAAGAACCTGCAAAAGACAGAACGGCGCCGCTGCGGCCGATCACGCTCCGACGCCCAAGTCAGCGACTGAACTACCAAAATACTAAGAGAAAACTAAGAACTTCAGGAACCGTGCAAAATTCTCTCTTAGCGTACTCAAGTTCTCGCAAGCGTAAAAGAAGTATTTTAAAACGCGCGTACCTCAAAAGTTCGTTAGGATCCCTTATATACCTGTGCATTTTCTCTCTCCTGACAGTTACACATCTAGACACGTGGCTCGTATCCAGCTGTACACGTGTCACCATCTGGAGCATCCTTGACTTGGGCGTCACTTCTTACTCTTTAGGCTTTCAGCTAAGTTACTTATGCGGGAAACAACTCAGAACACAACTGCTTTGGAGCGTGATCTCTTCTGCGTGGCGAGTACGGGTGCCTTCATACACACCTTCCCTGTGGTCTCGCCGGCCGCCTTCATGATCTACTTCACTTGCTTCATCGTGCATGCTCGGGTAAGCTGTTCCTCGACCTCAACCTCTGGCTAGCTAGGGGATGACCATCAGACGACTTCATCCTCTGCTTCGAAAGCCTGGAACAAACCTCCCTGATCCTTCGGCGATGCCCTTCTTTCGGCGATCTCTGATCACTTGGTCGTCTAGGTTCGCATCCGGCGACTTCATCATAAACCTGGTGACCGCCGATTTAGGTATGCTAGAGATCGGAGCACGCCAACTTAAGGACTGGCGACTACACGAGCCCCCCGACTTCCTTCCCTTCTGCCAGCTAGGAGCCCTGCTCAACACGCCTACATAATAGCTTGCTGCCACATCATCATTTCCGACCACCTGGTCGGTACACAAGCCCCCCAGTCTTAAGGGAAGACTTGTCCAGTGAAAAGACTAAGAGATCACGTCACTGCCAATCTACGTGGCGCTGGCGCAGAATTCCAAACGTTCGTACCCTCTGCTCTTCTGACGCTCCACCAAACACCTTTTTCCAACCGCTCGACACGTGGCTTCATCAACGGTCATCTTTAGCTGTTGTTTGCGCTTCCAAAATCGTTTGAAAAACCCTTAAACCCTTTCATTTTTACTGTTTCATCATCTCTCTGCCTTCTCAAAACGCTATGAGTCTTCTCTTTTTTACTTCTTCTGTTGATACTTGCTGCATTTTAACCAATTCGCATCATCCTTTATCTGTCTAAGCGCATAACCCTCCATCCCAAGCGCATAACCCACCGCGAGCATCTGGTGCTCCCTCTTCCCAGGCTGAGAGGCCTGCAACCTCTCGTCCCAACCTTGCTCAGGCAACTCCACCAGTCGCCGGAGGAGCCCCCATTCCCACTCCAGACTACAAGAAACTCTACCCGTGGGCCACCCCAACTTTGCTGAAGGAGACCTCTTCAGTAAACTCTGCGTTGGCGGTGCTACGGCTGAAGAAAGGGGACGAACCAGACCTCTCATTCCACAAGGAGCACGACGACAAACTAATGGTGCTGCCTTGCCCTCCCGACGTGCCAATTTGCGCGGATGACAAGGGGAACAACGGCGAGTTGTTCTGCTTCGTTTATACCACCCTTTTCAAGAAGGTGAAACTTAGGCTTCCCTTCACCCGTTTTAAACGGGAACTATTAACCGAGCTCAACATCGCCGCTACCCAGCTCCATCCCAACAGCTGGGCATTCGTGCGGGCATTCCAAATCATGTGCGCGCACTTAGGACTACCGGCCTCGGTAGACGTCTTCCTTTTCCTGTTCGAGGCCAAAAATCCTGGAGACCGCCCCTGGGTGAGCTTAAACGGGATTGCTGAGAGATCGATCCTCTCTATCTTCCAGCAATCTTACAAAGATTGGAAGGGAAAGTTCGTCCAAGTGCGCCAAAACGATCAAGACCCTTCGCTGCTCGATGGCTTTCCCTTGTACTGGGTAAACAAGGGAAGTAAGGACTCCAAAGAGAACTTCAGAAGGCCAAGAAGTCCTGACAACATGGGCGAGTTGGACAAGGACCTCTGCCTTTTCTGGAAGAGCGTAGCGGCTGCCAACATCACCTTTCCCACCTCTGCAATAATCTCCTTCGAGTTCCTCGAGGACCAACTCGAAGCTCACATAGGTTAGTGATCCTGCCTGTTGACCGGAGCGCTGGAGAATGCCTCGTCAAAGGATCGACGTGCGCGCCGCTTCTCACTTCCGTTCCTCCTCTGGATCTATCTCAAGAACCTGCAAAGAAACGATACAGCGCCGCTGCGGCCGATCGCACTCCGACGCTCAAGTCAGTGACGGTATCACCAAATACTAAGAACTGGAACCGTGCAAACTCTCTCTCTCACAAACAGCTCTGTCACTCGCAAGCGTAAAGTGTATGAACTGAACGTGCGTACCTCAGAAAATCTGTTAAGAACTCTTATATACCTGGTGGTTTTCTCTCTCCTGGCAGTTACAGACTTGGACACGTGGCTCGCATCCAACTGTACACGTGCCATCATCTGGAGGCTCCCTGACTTGGCGCTGCTTCTACTCTCATTTTGGCTAAGTTACTTATGCATGGTACTGCCCAGTGCATAGCTAACTTAGGAGTGCGATCTCTACTGAAACTGGCGAGTTAGGGCCTTCATACACCTTCCCTGTGGTCTCGCCGGCCGCCTTCATAATCTGCTTCTCCTTCGTCTTCGGCGATGTGCTTATTCTGGCGATCTCCGACTGCCTGGTCGCCTGAGTCTACATCTGGCGACTTCATCTTCAACCTGGCGATCGCCTATTCTAGTAAACTGGAAATCGGAACACGCCAACTTAACAATCGGCGACCACACGTGCCTCCCGACTTCCTTCCCATCTGCCAACCTGGCGCCCTGCCAACACGCCTACACTGTAGCAGGATGCCACGTCATCGCACCCGTCCACCAGGGCGGTACACAAGCCCCCCAGTCTTAAGCGAAGACTTGTCTAGCGAAAAGACTGAAAGAGCCCTCGTCAACACCAATCTACATGGCACTGACGCAGAATTCCAAGCGATAGTACTTTCTGCTGCTCTGACGCTCCACCAAACCCTTCACGCATCGCTCGACACGTGGCTTCATCAACGGCTCTCTTCATCTGCCGTTAGCGCTTCCAAAACTTATTTCGAAAACCCTTAAACCCCTTACGCTCCTACTGTTCCATCACTTTCTTCACACTTGCGTATGCTCTCATTTCCTTCTGCGAAAGCTCTCGACATTCCTCGACGCTCTAGATCACCACCTCCCTTCAACGTTTTCCTGATCATCGAAAGGTAACTACTTTCCTTCATCTGCTGGGTTCCCTTGCATTTTCACCGATTTGCATCATCCTGTAACTGTCTGGTGCATACGCTGTGGGCTGTTTTTCCATTTCTCCTTCTGCGTAACTTAGGGCTTTGTCGATCGTCGCAACGAACTCACATTCGTTCGTCTTTCACCTTCCTTCTATGATTGAGTCAGCCTTTGTAACCCTCCTGATTATTTTTTTTTCTTTCTTCTTCGTTTGCAGTTGCTATCATGACTCGCACGAAGATCACCCCGAACCCCCCTCCATCAGCGCGAAACCCTCCTTCACAAGCACACGACTCAACGCAAGTTCGTGGTGCTCCCTCTTCGCAGGCTGTGAGGCCTGCGTCTTCCCAAACCGCTCTGGCCCAGGTGACTCCACCAAACGCTGGAGGAGCCCCCATCCCTCTGCCAGACTTCAAGACTTTATACCCATGGGCTAACCCAACCCTCTTAAAGGAAACCTCGTCGGTGAACACTGCGGGAGCGGTTCTGCGATTGACCAATGGGGACGAGGCCCACCAATCGTTTCACAAGGAGCACGATGAGAGAATGATGGTGCTGCCTTGCCCCGCCGCTCTGCCAGTGTGCGCCGATGATAAAGTGAGCGCCGACGGGCCCTTCTGCTTCGTCTACACCACTTTCTTCAAGAAGGTCAAACTCAGGTTCCCTCTTACTCGATTTGAGAGGGAACTCTTAACCGAGCTCAACATCGCTGCCGCCCAGCTTCACCCCAACAGCTGGGCGTTTGTCCGAGCTTTCGAGATAACGTGCGCCCACCTGGGGTTGCCCGCGTCAGTGGACGTGTTTTTATTCCTGTTTGAGGCCAAGCACCCAGGAGATCGCCTGTGGGTCAGCCTAAATGCCATTGCTGGGAGATCCATTTTCACCATCTTCCAGCAGTCGTACAAGGATTGGAAGGGGAAGTTCATCCAGGTTCGCGCAAATGACAAAGACCCTTCCCTTCTCGACGGTTTCCCCTTGTACTGGGTGGACAAGGGGAAAAAGGAGTCCAAGAGCTGCTTCAGGAGGCCCAGAAGTCCTGATAGCATGGGAGCTTTGGACCGAGACCTTTCCCTATTCTGGAAGAGGGTGGCAGATGCCCACATAACATTCTTGACCCCCACACTGATTTCCTTCGAGTTCTTTGAGGACCAGTTGGAATTCCAAATAGGTCAGGACGCTACACTCTTGTCTTGACATTGCTTCTGATATTGTTTCTGGGCGTCTTGTGCGACACACACAAGACTTTGGTTTTATCTTTTCTGCATATGCCTGTTTTTGCTGTCTCATTGCCTTGTACAATAATCTTTTTCCCCTTTGAGCTAACCCATGCACTTTCGTTTCATGCAGATACCATGTTGGGTAAGAACATGCTCGCCGACTTGAAGGCGCTCGCCCGCAACCACGGGTTGGCGACCGGTTCCCAGACGGTGCCCAACTCGGCGGTCGAGAAGGCCATCATTCATGGGCGATCACCGCCTAAGGAGCCCACCCAACGAAAGAAACTGGTCCTTAAAAGGCCAAAGCGAAAAACCCCCCAAATCGTCCAAGAGGAGGAGGAAGAGGACGACGAGGTCACTGAGGATGGCCTCGTTACAAAGAGGAAAAGGGTGGCACCACCTTCTCCACCTGCCCCACCCCCTCTTCCAGCTTCAACACCACCATCAACACCTGCTCCTCCTCCCTCATCGCCAACACCACGAGCCCCTTCACCACCAGTCCAAGCAACTCCGCTGGCCACTGCGCCACCAGCAGTCGAGGCTCAAGAGCCAAACTTTCTGGAGGACCCCCCAAGTGCCTCTACGCCCCATATCTCAGCTGGAGGGGGCCCTCCTTCAAACGCTTCAGCTGCAGAGAACGTTCCGACCGGGGATGAGGTTGCTCACACCTCCCCAATTCTTATTACCGAGTCCCCGGTCGCGTCGCCACGCCAGGAAGCAAACACTGAAAACCCTGCTAAGGAAGGTGGCGGCGAGAACCCTCAACAAGCCCCCCTGGCGCCTCTCCAAGCATCAAACCTTTCCCTTGAAGTCACAAGGATGTGGGAACCTCTGACTGCCAAACTCAAAACCATAGCAGAGGATATCCCATCGATCATAACGAGGGCTGTGGAGAGCTCCACCAGGAGGCTTCAAGATGATCTCTACCACCTCAAGACTGAAAATAGCACAATGAAGGTTGAGGTGGAGAAGGTGGCCTTCAGCCTAACGCTCGCGGAAATGGAACACTCCCGAGTAGAGGATGCCCTGAGTACCGAGCTTAGGCTTGCGCGCAAGGAAGCTGCTGACCTTCGCCGCAAAGTCCATGAACTTGCCCAAGAAAAAGTTGAACTTGAAAGCAAAATCGTGCCTCTGCGCACCAAGGCGAGCGACCTGGAGGCTCACATTCAAGCTAATGCCGATAAGGTACAAAAACTGGAGCAAAGGTCAATCGACCGCGAGAAGCTACTTGAGCAAGTAGAGAAAGCGAGAGACGACGCCATGGCTGATCTCGCCGAGGCAAACAAGGAGAAAGGGAAGATGGCTGCCGAGTTGGCCCAAGCTCAAACAGAATCCAAGAAGGTTACTGACGACCTTCTCCATACTCAAGAGACTAACAAACAACTCCAAAAACAGGTTGAAGAGCAGGGGCAGCAGAACAAGGAGCTCAAGAAACAGGTTGAAGAGCTTCAAGGACAATTTGAAGAACTTAAGCTAAATTCTGCTCAGATTTTGACTGCTGGATTCGAAGCCGCTCGGGAGCAATTCGCATGCCTATTCCCTGATCTCGACCTCAGCATGGTGTCGTTAAACAACGAAGTAGTAGATGGAAAGGTCGTTCCCGCCGAAGGCTCAACCAATTCCACCCCATCTGCTTCTTTATAAATTCACTTGTATTTACCTTGTAAAAACTCTTGCATATGTGTTTTGAACAATTACTTATTTCAATAGCGAAACTTGGATATTCTTCCCTCTGACTTCTTTTGAGCGCTTTCACCTTCTTTGTATGTTTAACTTTGCCGAGTTTAACTTAGCGATTTTGCAAACACGACCTTTGGCGTAACTGCTTCGAGCCGATTCAAACTTAAGCAACAATCGCTTCAAACAACTTGTACCCTTGAGGCACTAACCTGATCATAAGAAAAGTTTCCAAGCAACGAACTGTAACTCAATCATCGGTTCAAACAACGTCCCACTCGACCTGCTTTATCAAACAAGTCTTTCAATCTTCTCACCGTGTTTGAACTTTTCCCGATCGCCGAAACCTCTTGGTAACACCAGCTTTTCCCAGCTTCATGCTTTGGAAGTCATTTCTTTATCTGGGGCAGAAATGCCCTTTGGGATCTTCCTTTACCCCCCTGAACTTCAGAGCTGAGGACCGGCTGGCTAGGCGTTCTCTTCGAACCTACCTTAGCCACCTTTCAAGCTTCTTCCACCCTCTTCGCCATACCTGAACTCGTTCAAGACGAGAAGGATTTTATCTTGCCTATACCCGCACATAAGCGAGAAGGTCTTTAACTCGCCTGAGCTCGCACAACGGCGAGAAGGACTTTATTTGATGCCTCAACTTGCCCAGGGTGTACATCTCCTCCCCCTGGATGCACTGAGGATCTTTTCTTTCTCTCGCCTGCACTCGCTCAACGGCGAGGAGGTCTTTAATTGGCCTTGGCTCGCACAACGGCGATAAGGACTTTATCTGGTGCCTCAACTTGCCCAGGGTGTACATCTCCTCCCCCCTGGATGCACTGAGGACCTTTCTCGCCTGCACCCGCTCGACGGCGAGGAGGTCTTTAACTTGCCTCTACGTTGCCCCGGGAGTTACATCTTCTCGCCCCCAGAAACACGGAGGACTTTTCCTCTTTCTCGCCTGCACTCGCTCAACGGCGAGGAGGTCTTTTAACTTGCCTCAAAACGCGCGAGGGCGTTGAGGTCTTTCATCTGGTGCCTCCGATCGCCGAAAGACGATGAGGACTTTAAAACTTAACTGGTGCCTCCAATCGCCGAAAGACGATGAGGACTTTAAAACTTTTTAGAAAGCACGCGATATATCTTTTCTTGCCTCAAATCATGTACAAATGACAAGGTCTTTCTTCAAAACTTTCGAAAACAGCACACATGCAATCTGGAAACACCTTATACTTCGAAAACTCTTCTTTTATTGGGTGGCCTCATTAAAAACCCTCCTTAGGGAAAAAAGAGTGCCCCCTTGAAACTGTTTTAACAGAGACATCGTAATATAACATTTGTGTTTGTCTTTACTTACAAAGCTCTTAACTATAGTACAACTTCAGGTGTGTGGCGTTCCAGGTACGAGGGATCGCCCCTCCTTCCAGCGTCTCTAAGCGGTAGGCTCCGTTCCCGAGTGCCTCGGTTATTCTGAACGGTCCAGTCCACTTGGGTGATAGTTTATTCTCCATCTCGTACTGGTGGGCCTTCCTCATCACCAGATCGCCTTCTCTAAACTGACTTGGCATCACCTTAGAATTGTACCTTCGCTCGACCCTTCTCTTCACCGCCTCAGCCTTCAGCCTTGCTTCCTCCCTGACCTCATCCAGCAGATCCAGGTTCAGCCTTCTCTCTTCATTCGAGTCTTCCTCTACGAAGTTCTGGAATCTCGGCGAGCTTTCCTGGATCTCCACTGGAATCATGGCGTCACACCCATAGACCAAGCTAAACGGGGTCTCATGGGTTCCGGACTGCTCGGTGGTGTGGTACGCCCAGACTATACGGGGCACCTCCTCAGCCCAACTTCCCTTGGCTTTCTCGAGCCTTCTCTTCAAACCTCTCAGCAACACCCGATTAGCTGATTCCACCTGGCCATTTGTTTGAGGGTGCTCGACGGATGCAAACACTTGTTGAATTCCTACTCCTTCGCAAAGCTTCTTCAACAGGTGGCTTGCAAACTGCGTCCCATTGTCAGACACCAGGCGCTTAGGCACTCCAAACCAGCACACGATGTTCTTCCATACAAAACCTTCGATCTTGTGCGCGGTGATCTGGGCCACTGGTTCTGCTTCAATCCACTTGGTGAAGTACTCAATCGCCACCACCAAGTACTTCATTTGCCTGATCGCCAGCGGGAAAGGTCCCAGGATGTCGATTCCCCAAGTATGAAACGGCCAAGGGCTATAGATCGACTTCAACTCCTCGGGAGGTGCCTTGTGCCAATCGGCGTGCTGCTGGCACTGTTTACAGCATTGGGCATACTTCTTGCAATCTTCTCTCATGGATGGCCAATAGTAGCCTGCACGGAGAGTCCTCGCGGCCAGAGCTCGACCCCCGACGTGACTTCCACATATTCCTTCGTGGAGCTCTGCCATAATTCTCGTGCACTTCTCGCCGTGTATACATTCCAGGAGTGGGTGAGTGAACCCAAACCTGTACAGATCGCCATCAATCAATGTATACTTGCTGGAATTTTTCTTTACCTTCCTAGCTTCTGTTGGATCCAGCGGGAGGAGGCCATCTGCCAAGCACCGCTTGTACTGTGTTATCCAAGTGTCTGGCTCATGGGTGGCGCAGACCTGCATCACGTCCACCTTCTCTCCTCGACGTGCTCTAATTCTCGGCGATCTCAGAGTTTCTTGCGTCAAAGACTTATGGCTTCTCGCTGCTCTCTCCGTCGACTTGCTTATCTGAAGGACCAGGTGATCTGCTACAAATGCCCTCGGCGTCTTCAGGGTTTCTTGAATCACCGTCCTCTGCCTACCCCCCTTGCCTGAACTGGCGAGCTTAGCAAGCAAGTCAGCTCGGGCATTCTGTTCTCGGGGCACATGGACCACTTCAAAAGAGGCAAAGGAACTCTTCAATTCCTGCACATACGCCAAGTAAGCCGCCATTTGTGGATCATTAGCCTGGAACTCGCCTGTTACTTGCCCTGTGACTAGCAGCGAGTCACTCTTAGCCATCAGCACCCTAGCTCCCATCTCCTTGGCCAGCAGAATCCCTGCGATCAGCGCCTCATACTCTGCTTGATTGTTGCTGGCTTTGAAGGCGAATCTCAACGATTGTTCGATCAGCACGCCGTTGGGTCCTTCCAATATGACTCCAGCACCGCTACCCTGCTGGTTCGACGATCCATCCACCGAGAGTACCCAACGGAAGTCATCTCCTTCAACCCGCGTCGCCTCTGATGAGAGCTCGACTACAAAATCTGCAAAGATTTGCCCCTTGATCGGGCCTCGGGGTTCATATTTAATGTCAAATTCTGACAACTCCACTGCCCACTTCACCATTCTTCCCGCAATGTCAGGTTTCTTCAAGACCTTCTGGATGGGCAGGTCAGTCATCACCAGTATTGTGAAGCTGTGGAAGTAGTGGCGCAACCTCCTCGCCGAAAACACCACAGCCAGCGCAGCCTTTTCCAGGGCCTGATATCTCGTTTCTGGGCCCTGCAGCACCTTGCTCACAAAATAAATAGGCTTCTGAGCCTGATCCTGGTCCTGGGCGAGCACCGCACTCACCGCCCTCTCAGTCACCGCGAAATACAACCTTAGAGGGATTCCCGCCAGTGGTTTGCACAGAACCGGCGGGCTCGCCAGATATTCCTTCAGCTTGACGAAAGCTTCCTCACATTCTTTTGTCCAAGCGAACTTGTTATTGCGCCGCAGACATTGAATATAGGGATGCCCCTTCTCTCCGCTAGCTGACACGAAGCGAGATAGGGCTGCCATCCGACCTGTTAGCTGCTGGACCTCTTTCACCGTAGCCGGGCTTCTCATCGTCAAGATGGCGGCACACTTGTCTGGGTTGGCTTCTATTCCTCTTTCAGTCAAGAGAAAACCCAAAAATTTTCCAGCCTCCACGCCGAAAATGCATTTCTCCGGGTTGAGCTTCAACTTGAACTTGGCGATCGTCGTGAACAACTCTTCCAAGTCTGCAACGTGCTTGCTTTTCTCCTGCGAGGTCACGACCATGTCATCGACGTAAGCTTGCACGTTCCTTCCCAGCATTGGTGCAAGTACTCGATCCATCAGCCTCTGGTACGTGGCCCCCGCATTCTTCAGCCCAAACGGCATCACCTTATAGCAGTAGCACGACCTCTCCGTCATGAAGGCTGTCTTTTCTTCATCCATGGGATGCATCTTGATCTGATTATAGCCCGAGAAGGCATCTAGCAAACTCAGCAGCTTGCACCCTGCAGCACTATCAACCAGGGCATCAATGCTTGGTAAAGGATACGAATCCTTTGGGCAAGCCTTATTCAGATCGGTGAAATCGACGCACATGCGCCATTTCCCGTTGCTCTTCTTCACCAGTACGACGTTCGCCAACCATTCAGGGTACTGGACTTCCCTGATGTGGCCTGCAGCGAGGAGTTTCTGGGTTTCGTCTCTGATCGCCTGCCTCCTCTCTTCGTTGAATTTCCTTCTCCTTTGTCGCACTGGTCTCACCATGTTGTCCATCGCCAGATGATGGCACAGAAAGTCGGGATCAATCCCGGGCATGTCCGAGGCGGACCATGCAAACGCGTCTAGATGCCGCTCAATCACCTTGGCGATCTGGTCCTGGAGATCAACTTCCAGAGATCTTCCCAGTTTGAAGATTTTCCCTCCGATCTCCTTTTCGAGCCACTGCTCGACAGGTTTGGGCCTGGATTCTCTGGCGATCACCGCCCTGGCGATTCCCTGTTCCCTTGCTCCCTCAGGGCGATTCCGCGCCTCTTCTTCCTCCAGGCCAGCATTCCTCTCCCCCAGCTCAGCATCTACCATCTCTACATCCCTTCCGGCGGCCTCCTCTGTTACCGGTGGTCTGGGCTTCACACCGGGAGGCGGGGTGGTCGTTACATAGCTCACTGATCTTTTATTTTTCAGGCTATTCTCATAGCACCTTTTTGCTTCTTTCTGATCAGACTTTATCGTGATCACCACCCCCTCCATCGATGGCAACTTCACCTTCATGTGCCGTGTCGACGGAATGGCACCTATCCTGTTAAGAGTGGGCCTTCCCAGCAGGATGTTGTACGCTGAGGGGGCGTTTACGATGAGGTACTTGATTTTCTCCGTCCTCGACCCAGCCTCATCGGTAAACGTAGTTCTCAGCTCAATGTACCCGCTGACCTCCACCTGGTCGCCAGTGAACCCATACAAGCATCCTCCATAGGGCCTCAGCTGGTCAAGGGGTAATTCCAGCTGCGTGAAAGTCGGCCAGAACATCACGTCTGCCGAGCTTCCTTGGTCCACCAGAACTCAGTGGACCTTCCTCCCTGCTGTTATCAACGAAATAACAATGGGATCGTTGTCATGAGGCACAACGTCCCGAAGATCCTGCTTGGTGAACGTAATGTCCACTTCCGGCGAGTGATCTTCAAACATGTCCACCGACATCACCGATCGCGCATACTTTTTCCTCTGCGATGCGGTGCATCCACCACCTGAGAAACCCCTTGCAATGGTGTGGATTTCCCCATGGATAGGCATCTCGTGTTGTTGGGCTTCTCCACATGCTGGCTGGGAACTCGACGCTCCTCCGGTCCTTCTGTCCAGCAGATAGTCGTTTAGGAACCCGCTCTTAACCAGATCATCGAGCTGGTATCCTAAAGACAAACACGAGTCCAGGTTGTGGCCAAAGCACTGGTGGAACTCGCACCAAACGTCTGGCTTTGACCCCAGCACCTTGTCGCCCACCTTCTCGGGCGCCTTCAACCTAGCAGATATGTTAGGGATAGCGATCAGGTCCGCTAGTCCCATGACGAATTTGTGCTTAGGCGGGCGATTGTATTCCCGGCGTGCTGGTTGTTGGCGTGCTGGTGGTTGGCGCGCTTGGCTTCTTCCCTTATTTCTCCTATCGTAAGGATAGCGAGTCCTTTGGTCTTTTCTGGCCGCCGCTGCCGTTTCCAGCACCCTCTGTGGCTGGATCCTGGTCTGGGCGCGTGGCCTGGCGGGAGCCACGCTGCCTCTCTTCTCGGCGACTTCACTCTCGTCGGCGATGTGGGCCACCGCAAGTCGCCTGACTTCAGCAAACGTCGCTGGATGAGCCCTGATCAAGGCCTCGCAGAATGGCCCTGGCTGCACGCCCTTCTTGAAGGCATAGACCAGCATTTCTTCATCCTTTGCCGGCGATCTGACCATCTGCGCGCCGAAGCGATTGAGGTAGTCTCTGAGGGACTCCCCATGGTACTGCCTTATATCAAACAGATCATAGGACACCCTCGGCGGTGCCTT
Organism: Phaseolus vulgaris; assembly: GCF_000499845.2. NCBI lineage: Eukaryota > Viridiplantae > Streptophyta > Magnoliopsida > Fabales > Fabaceae > Phaseolus > Phaseolus vulgaris. Next base: position 27,707,752 of record NC_023749.2, read on the forward strand.
ATTCACGATATACTGCTCGACAAAGATTTTCGAGAATTGTTGAAAATTAGTTATGTGGCCATTAGGCAGGCTCACAAACCACTCCATCGCCGTTCCCTGGAGCGTGCTCACGAACATCTTACAGTAGACGGCGTCCGACCCTCCCGACAGCATCATCTGGGTGTGGAACGTGGTCAGATGAGCCTCTGGATCCTCCACGCCGGTAAAAACAGCTTTAACCGGAACCACGCTCGTGGGAATTGGCGTGTCGGTAATCGCCTGAATGAAAGGCATTGGGAAGACGCGAGGCGGCGTCGACGGTGCCACCTCTTCAGCTGAAGAACGACCCTACTGCTCCTGAAGAGCTGGACGCAGCTCCTCAGCTACCTTGCTGAGCTCCTCGTTCCTGGCGCGAGAGGTGACCAGGTCCTCATGTATCCTTGCCTGCTCGACGCGCGAGGCTTCTACAGTGGCCTGCAACGAGCGCATCATCTCTGCCATCTGCGCCATGGTCATGGCGGTGTCGCCTTCAGCAGCGACAGGAGCCACGGGACTGGAGCGATTGCTTCTCATCTTTCTCATTAACTTCAGCGAACCACAGAAATACAGCAAATAACACTTCAACCACGATCGAATCAGCGATCAACCGGAGAAAACTCAAGAAACTGCGCAAGAACTCAAGAACACCGCAAACCTTCGAAGAAGATCGCAGCTTCACCAAAAACCACCGTTTCTCCGCGAACCAAACAAGCAAACGAAAGGAACCGAATCCACCGATCGAAAAGCCAAACAAACGGTTTAAAACGCAAACTTCACCGAACGAAACTCAAAGAAACTGCAAACGACGGTTGCACCAGCACACAACCGCGCAGAAAACCTCGAAAGCTTCCACGAACTCACGCTGTGGATGGGAGCACGTTTTACACGGCCCCACGGTGGGCGCCTGATGATCCTGCCTGTTGACCGGAGCGCTGGAGAATGCCTCGTCAAAGGATCGACGTGCGCGCCGCTTCTCACTTCCGTTCCTCCTCTGGATCTATCTCAAGAACCTGCAAAGAAACGATACAGCGCCGCTGCGGCCGATCGCACTCCGACGCTCAAGTCAGTGACGGTATCACCAAATACTAAGAACTGGAACCGTGCAAACTCTCTCTCTCACAAACAGCTCTGTCACTCGCAAGCGTAAAGTGTATGAACTGAACGTGCGTACCTCAGAAAATCTGTTAAGAACTCTTATATACCTGGTGGTTTTCTCTCTCCTGGCAGTTACAGACTTGGACACGTGGCTCGCATCCAACTGTACACGTGCCATCATCTGGAGGCTCCCTGACTTGGCGCTGCTTCTACTCTCATTTTGGCTAAGTTACTTATGCATGGTACTGCCCAGTGCATAGCTAACTTAGGAGTGCGATCTCTACTGAAACTGGCGAGTTAGGGCCTTCATACACCTTCCCTGTGGTCTCGCCGGCCGCCTTCATAATCTGCTTCTCCTTCGTCTTCGGCGATGTGCTTATTCTGGCGATCTCCGACTGCCTGGTCGCCTGAGTCTACATCTGGCGACTTCATCTTCAACCTGGCGATCGCCTATTCTAGTAAACTGGAAATCGGAACACGCCAACTTAACAATCGGCGACCACACGTGCCTCCCGACTTCCTTCCCATCTGCCAACCTGGCGCCCTGCCAACACGCCTACACTGTAGCAGGATGCCACATCATCGCACCCGTCCACCAGGGCGGTACAGTTAGTACTTACCTCGACATTTAGGTTTTCGTCTTGTGTTTATTGGGCGTCTTGTTTGTTGCGCACTGGACTTGGTTTTTATTTCATGCACCATTTGTTTATATCATTCGCACACGTACTTGTATATTTCGCCTTTGCCTCTACGCTTACTTGTATATTTTTGCACTGTGCAAATCTCATGTTGGGCAAAGGCAAGTTAGCTGAACTGAGGGCGCTCGCCCGAACCCACAAATTGGCGTCAGGCTCTCAAACTGTGCCTAACTCGGTGGTGGAGATCGCCGCTGCTCAGGGCAGATCGCCCCCTCAAGGCCCAACTCCTCCAGAGGCACTGCCCGCCCCTCAACGAAAGAAGCTCGTCTTGAGGAAACCAAAGAGGAAAACTCCTCAACTGGTCCAAGAAGATGAAGAAGAGGATGATGAGGCGACTGAGGACGGCCTTGTCACCAAGAGGAAAAGGGTGGCACCCTCTTCACCACCCGCTCTCCCAACACCAACACCGTCCTCTCCCCCAGCTCCAACACCGCCGGTCCAAGCAATACCCTTGGCAGCTGCGCTTCCTGCGGTTGAGGGCAACGAGCCCAACTTCATGGAGAACCCTCCTAGTGCCTCCACGCCATTCGTATCTGCTGGAGAGGGTCCTCCTTCTACAGCCTCAATCGCTGAAGCCGCACCAGGTGGGGATGAAGGTGCCCACAACTCACCCATACTCATAACCGAGTCCCCCTCTTCACCACCACGCGAGGAAACCCAACCTCATCAACCAATTCAAGAGGGTGGTGGTGAGAGTCAGCACCAGGCTCCTTCAGCACCCCCATCAACAGCAGCTACAAGCCTTCCCCTCGCGGTCAGAGAAATCTGGGGGCCCTTCACAACTAAACTCAAAATGATGGTAGAGGACCTCCCCTCAATCATAACCAAAGCTGTGGAGAGCTTCAGCAAAAAACTTCAGGGCGATATCTCCACACTTCAAGAGGAGAATCGCCTGATAAGGATTGAGGCGGAAAAGCTATCCTGCAACCTCATGATGGCGGAGATTGATCACTCAAGGGTGGAGGATGCCATGAGTGCCGAGCTGAGGGTTGCGCGCAAGGAGGCCTCCGATCTGCGCCAGAAGCTGCATCTCTTAGCTCAAGAGAAAATCGAGCTGGAGAGCAAGCTGGTGCCTTACAGGCTCAAGGTGGCCAACTTGGAGGCATCGATGAAAGCGGATGCAGCCAAGGTGGAGAACCTTGAGAAGAGATTGGCTTATCGGGAGGTTCTCCTTGGAAGGGTTGAGAGGGAGAGGGACGACGCCGTGGACGAGCTCGCCAAGGCTCGAGAGGAAAATGAAAAGATTGCTACAGAGCTGGCCCAGGCGCGGGACGAAGGCAAGAAGGTTGCTGATGACCTTGCTCAGACTCGTAGGGAAACTGAAGAACTGAAGAAGCGAGCTGACGAGCTGAAACAGCAAACCGAGGGGCTCAAACAGCAAAACGAAGACCTTGAACTGAGCTCCGCCCAAGTTCTTGCCGCCGGATTTGACGCCGCCCTGGAGCAAGTCGTCTGCCAGTACCCCGAGCTCGACCTCTCCATGGTGTCGGTTTGTAACGAAGTGGTGGATGGGAAGATCGTTCCTTCTGAAGATTAGCCACTTTCCTCCATCACTTATTTGTCTATTTTCTTTTGCACAATCTTTACTTGTAATTTTCTTTCCTTTGTATTCAAACTAATTCCGCCTTTATTATAAATTTTTCTGCTTCCACGTATGGTCTCTCTGTTTGCCTTGTTTCTCCTTGTAGAAACCGCTTAAATAAATTAACTTAGCGATTCTGCGGGCTCAACCGTTTACTTACTGCTTCAAACTCGATCAAACTATCAACTTTCGAACGATGGCATTTTAACAACTTGAGAACTTAAGGCAACGAACTTCAGCGTAAAACTACTTACTAAACAACGAGTTTCAATCCAACTGATAGTTTAAGATACGGTTCACCTGATCTGCTCCATCAAAATGGGCCCTTACTCTTGCCATCGCCTGAATTTCTTCTGATCGCCATCGGGTCTTGGCGATGTAAGCCTCCTTTTGCCTTCATAACTTGGCTATTGTTCCCTCATTTGGGGGTAGAGGTGCCTTTTGGATCCTTCTCTACCTCCCTGAGCTTCAGAACAATAAGCCGGATAGCTAGGCGTTCTCTTCGAACCTACCTTAGCCATCCTTTGAGCTTCTTCCACCCTCCACACCGTACCTGAACTCGTTCGAGACGAAAAGGATTTTATCTTGCCTGAACTCGCTCGGCGGCGAGAAGGTCTTTATCTTGCCTGAACTCGCTCGACGGCGAAAAGGTCTTTATCTTGCCTGAACTCGCTCGACGGCGAGAAGGTCTTTATCCTGCCTGAACTCGCTCGACGGCGAGAAGGTCTTTATCTGATGCCTTTACTTTGCCCAGGGATTACATCTCCTCTTCCCTGGATGCACTGAGGACTTTTAACTTGCTCTCGCCTGCACTCGCACAAAGTCGAGGAGGACTTTAACTGGTGCCTCAACTTGCCCAGGGTGTACATCTCCTCCCCCCTGGATGCACTGAGGACTTTATCTCTTTCTCGCCTACACTCGCTCGACGGCGAGGAGATCTTTATCTCTTTCTCGCCTCAGGACGCGCGAGGGCGTTGAGGTCTTTTAAACGTTGTTGGTGCCTCCGATCGCCGAAAGACGATGAGGACTTTTAACTTTAACTGATGCCGCCAATCGCCGAAAAGCGATGGGGACTTAAAAACTTTTTAGAAAGCATGCAGCATAACTTCAAATTGCCTTAAATCACAAACGAGTGACAAGGTCTTTTTCTAAAACTTTCGTAACAACAAGAATGCAATCTAAAGCACTTTAAACTTTGAAAACTCTTCTTTATTGGGTGGCCTCATTAAAAACCCTCCTTAGGGAAAAAAGAGTGCCCCTTCAAACTGTTTTAACAGAAAGCTTGCAAAACTCTTCGTGTTTGTTTTTACTTACAAAGCTTCAACTGTAATATAACTTGAGGTGCGTGGCGTTCCAAGTGCGAGGAATCGCTCCTCCTTCCAATGTTTCTAAGCGGTAAGCGCCGTTCCCGAGCGCCTCGGTTATTCTGAACGGTCCTGTCCACTTAGGCGACAACTTGTTCTCCATCTCGTACTGGTGGGCCTTCCTCATCACCAGGTCGCCTTCTTTAAATTGCCTTGGCATCACCTTCGAGTTGTACCTTCGTTCAATCCTTCTTTTCACTGCCTCGGCTTTTACTCTCGGCTCCTCCCTGACCTCATCCAGCAAATCCAGATTCAACCTTCTTTCCTCATTCGAGTCTTCTGCTACAAAGTTCTGGAATCTTGGCGAGCTCTCCTGGATTTCCACTGGAATCATTGCGTCGCATCCATAGACCAGGCTAAACGGGGTCTCATGGGTTCCTGACTGCTCGGTGGTGTGGTACGCCCAAACTATACAGGGTACCTCCTCAGCCCACGATCCCTTAGCTTTCTCTAGTCTTCTCTTCAAGCCTCTTAGCAATACCCGATTGGCGGACTCTACTTGGCCATTTGTCTGAGGGTGCTCGACGGATGCAAATACCTGTTGAATTCCCACCTCTTCGCACAGCTTCTTCAATAGGTGACTTGCAAACTGAGTCCCGTTGTCTGACACCAGGCGCTTAGGCACACCAAACCGGCACACGATGTTCTTCCACACAAAGCTCTCGATCTTGTGTGCGGTGATCTGGGCTACTGGTTCTGCTTCGATCCACTTGGTGAAATATTCAATTGCCACCACCAAGTACTTCATCTGCCTGATCGCCAATGGGAAAGGTCCCAGAATGTCGATCTCCCACGTATGAAACGGCCAAGGGCTGTAAATCGACTTCAACTCTTCGGGAGGCGCTTTGTGCCAATCGGCGTGCTGCTGACATTGCTTGCAACACTGTGCATACTTCTTGCAGTCCTCCCTCATTGTTGGCCAGTAGTAACCTGCACGGAGGGTTCTTGCGGCCAGAGCTCGACCCCCGACGTGACTTTCGCATATCCCTTCATGGAGCTCGGCCATGATTCTCGTACATTTCTCTCCGTGCACACATTCCAGAAGTGGGTGTGTGAACCCAAACCTATACAACTCGCCATCAATCATTGTGAACTTGCTGGAGTTCTTCTTTACCTTCCTAGCCTCCGTCGGATCCAGCGGGAGAAGGCCATCTGCTAGGCATCGCTGGTATTGTGTTATCCACGTGTCTGGCTCATGCGTAGCGCAGACCTGCGTCATGTTCACCCTCTCCCCCCGACATGCTCTTATTCTCGGCGATCTCAAGGTTTCCTGAGTCAAAGACCTGTGACTCCTCGCCGCTTTCTCCGTCGATTTGCTTATTTGAAGAACCAGGTGGTCTGCCACAAATGCCCTAGGCGTCTTCAGAGTTTCTTGGATCACCGTCCTCTGCCTACCCCCCTTGCCCGAACTGGCGAGCTTAGCTAGCAAGTCAGCTCGGGCATTCTGCTCTCTGGGCACATGCACCACTTCGAAGGAGACAAAGGAACTCTTCAACTCCTGCACATACTCCAGGTAAGCCGCCATTTGTGGATCCTTGGCCTGGAACTCTCCTGTTACTTGTCCCGTGACCAACAGCGAGTCACTCTTAGCCATTAGCACCCTAGCTCCCATCTCCTTGGCCAGCAAGATTCCGGCGATCAGCGCCTCACATTCTGCTTGATTGTTGCTGGCTTTGAAGGCAAACCTCAGGGACTGTTCAATCAGCACACCGTTGGGTCCTTCCAAGATGACTCCAGCACCGCTACCCTGCTGGTTCGACGATCCGTCCACCGAGAGCACCCAACGGAAATCGTCCCCCTCAACTCGCGCTGCTTCTGACGAGAGCTCGACCATAAAATCAGCGAAAATCTGCCCCTTGATCGGACCTCGGGGCTCATACTTGATATCGAACTCCGACAGCTCCACCGCCCACTTCACCATCCTCCCAGCTACATCAGGCCTCTTTAGAACCTTCTGGATGGGCAAGTCGGTCATCACCAGTATTGTAAAACTGTGAAAATAGTGGCGCAACCTCCTCGCCGAAAATACCACAGCCAGCGCGGCTTTCTCCAAGGCCTGATACCTCACCTCCGGGCCCTGCAGCACCTTGCTGACAAAGTAAATAGGCTTCTGAGCCTGGTCCTGGTCTTGGGCGAGCACCGCACTCACCGCCCTCTCAGTCACAGCAAAATACAACCTGAGAGGGGTTCCCACCAACGGTTTGCACAAAACCGGCGGGCTCGCCCAAGACCAGGCAAACTTGTTGTTCCGCCTTAAACACTGAAAGTACGGATGACCCTTCTCCCCGCTAGCCGATACGAAACGAGACAGGGCGGCCATCCGACCTGTAAGTTGCTGCACCTCCTTCACGGTAGCCGGGCTCCTCATTGCCAAGATGACAGCACACTTATCAAGATTGGCCTCTATTCCTCTTTCAGTTAAGAGGAATCCCAAGAACTTCCCTGCCTCCACGCCAAAAATGCACTTCTCGGGGTTCAGCTTTAACCTGAACTTGGCGATTGTGGTGAACAACTCCTCCAAGTCCGCAACGTGCTTGCTCTTCTCCGGCGAGGTCAGGATGTACCCTATCCATCGTACGCTTGCACATTCCTCCCCAGCATTGGTGCAAGTACCCTATCCATCAACCTTTGGTACGTGGCCTCCGCGTTCTTCAGCCCAAAGGGCATCATCACCTTGTAGCAGTAGCACGATCTCTCGGTCATGAAGGCGGTCTTCTCTTCATCCATGGGATGCATCTTTATCTGGTTGTACCTCGAGAAGGCGTCCAAGAAACTCAGCAACTTGCACCCTGCAGCACTGTCGACCAGGGCGTCTATGCTTGGCAAAGGATACGAATCCTTTGGGCAAGCCTTGTTCAGGTCAGTGAAATCGACGCACATGCGCCACTTTCCATTGCTTTTCTTCACTAGCACGACATTGGCTAACCACTCGGGGTACTGGACTTCCCTGATGTGGCCTGCGACGAGGAGCTTATGTGTTTCATCCTTGATCGCCTGCCTTCTCTCCTCGTTAAACTTCCTTCTTCTCTGTCGCACTGGTCTGACCTGGTTGTCCATTGCTAGATGGTGGCACAAGAAGTCGGGCTCGATTCCCGGCATGTCCGAAGCAGACCATGCAAAAGCATCCAGATGCCGCTCTATCACCTCGGCGATCTGGTCTTGGAGCTCAGCCTCCAAGGATCTTCCTAGCTTGAAGACCTTTCCCCCGATCTCCCTTTCTAGCCATTCCTCGACGGGTTTGGGTCTAGCTTCCCTGGCGATCACCGCCCTGGCGATTCCCAGCTCCCTCGCTTCCTCTAGGCGGTTCCTCGCCTCTTCTTCCCGATCGACGTTCTCTCCCTCAGCCTCAGCATCCAGCATGGTGACATCGCCTCCGGCGGCCACCTCCATTGCCGCGTCAACAACTCGCCATTTCTGTTGGCTTGGGCTTCACACCGGGAGGCGGCGTCGTTGTGATGTAACTCACTGACCTCTTATTCTTGAGGCTATTCTCATAGCATTTCTTCACTTCCTTCTGATCAGATTTGATGGTGATCACCACCCCTTCCATCGATGGCAACTTCACCTTCATGTGCCTGGTTGAAGGCACAGCTCCTATTCTGTTGAGTGTTGGTCTTCCCAACAGAATGTTATATGCTGAGGGAGCATTCACGACGAGGTTCTTGATTTTCTCCGTCCTCGAGCCCGCCTCATCCGTGAATGTAGTTTTTAACTCTATGTACCCCCTGACCTCCACCTGATCGCCAGCGAACCCATACAAGCACCCTCCATAGGGCCTCAGCTGGTCAAGAGGCAACTGCATCTGTGTGAAAATCGGCCAGAACATCACATCTGCCGAGCTTCCTTGGTCCACCAGAACCCTGTGGACCTTCCTTCCCGCCGTAACAAGCGAGATGACTATTGGATCGTTGTCATGAGGCACAACGTCCCTGAGGTCTTCCCTTGTGAACGTGATGTCCACATCTGGCGAGTGGTCCTCGAACATGTCCACCGTCATTACAGACCTCGCATACTTCTTCCTCTGCGACGCGGTGCATCCACCACCCGAGAAACCTCCTGCGATGGTGTGGATCTCTCCGTGAGTGGGCATCTCATGCTGCTGAGCCTCACCACCCGCCGGCTGGGAGCTCGACGCGCCCCCCGTTCTCCTGTCCAGCAGGTAATCATTCAGGAAACCGCTCTTGACCAGGTCGTCGAGCTGGTATCCCAATGCCAAACATGAATCCACGGTGTGGCCAAAACCCTGGTGGAATTCGCACCAGGCGTCTGGCTTTGGTCCCAACACCTTGTCGCCCACTTTCTCGGGTGCCTTGAGCCTGGCTGCTATATTGGGGATGGCGATCAGGTCCGCCAACCCCATGACAAACTTATGCTTTGGCGGGCGATTATACTCCCTGGGGCGCCCTGGGCCCCTGCCCTTGTTTTTCCTTGGATCATAAGGATGGCGGGTTCTTTGATCCCTCTTGGCCGCCGCTGTCTCCAGCACCCTCTGTGGCTGGATCCTGGTCTGGGCACGTGGCCTAGCGGGGGCCACGCTCCCTCTCTTCTCGGCGACCTCACTCTCATCGGCGATGTGGGCCACCGCAAGTCGCCTAACCTCAGCAAACGTGGCGAGGTAAGCCCTGATCAGTGCCTCGCAGAAAGGTCCCGGTAGCACGTCCTTTTTGATGGCGTATACCAGCATCTCTTCGTCCTTGGCTGGCGAGCGGACCATCTGCGCTCCAAAGCGATTCAAGTAGTCCCTGAGGGACTCTCCCTGGTACTGCCTTATGTCGAACAGATCATAAGACACCCTAGGCGGCGCCTTGTTCACTATGTACTGCTCGACGAAAAGCTTCGAAAACTGCTGGAAATTGGTTATGTGACCTGTAGGCAGGCTCACAAACCATTCCAGCGCTGTTCCCTGGAGCGTGCTCACAAACATCTTGCAATACACAGCATCTGAGCCTCCTGATAGCATCATCTGCGTGTGGAACGTGGTGAGATGCGCCTCAGGATCCTCCACGCCGGTGAAAGTAGCCTTCACGGGTACCACACTCGCAGGGATAGGCGTGTCTGTGATCGCCTGTGCAAATGGCATGGGGAAAACGCGAGGTGGCGACGATGGTGCGACCTCTTCAGCGACTGGGCGCCCTCTTTGCTCCTGAAGAGCTTGGCGCAACTCCTCAGTCACTTTGCTGAGCTCTTCATTCCTGGCCTGAGAGGCGACTAGGTCCTCATGCATCTTTGCCTGCTCTATGCGCGAGGCTTCCACATTCGCCTGCAGCGCACGCATGATCTCCACCATCTGCGCCATAGTCATGGCGCCTTCAGCAGCAACTGGCACAACTGGACATGAATGGTTGCTTCTCATCTTTCTCATGAAAACTTAGCAGACCACAACAAGCGACGAACAAAACCTCCTTCAGCAACGATCGATCCAGCGATCAATCGGTCAGAACTTCGTAAACTCCAAAGAACTTCAAGAACAGAATCTCAATCAGCGAAAACCTTCGCGGAAACATGCAACTTCACCACAGACCACCACTTCTCCACCAAAACCTCTGATTCACCGGTCGAAAATCCGAATTAACGGCGAAGCTTCAATCTCACTGAACAAGAACTCAAACAAACGGGGAAAAACCTCAATCCTCCGAACAAAACCTCGAACGAACGGTGGAAAACGCAAATTTACCGAACAAAGCTTGAATGAACGGCGGAAAATGGTTGCACCAGCACACAACCACACAGAAACTGCAGAAACTTCAAGAACTCACGTTGTGGATGGGAACAGGTTTTACACGGCCCCACGGTGGGCGCCTGATGATCCTGCCTATTGACCAGGACGCAAGAGCCTTGCCTCGTCAAATCTGGATCGACTTTGCGCCGCGTTAGCTTCCGTCCTTCGCCTGGATTCACCTCAAGAACCTGCAAAAGACAGAACGGCGCCGCTGCGGCCGATCACGCTCCGACGCCCAAGTCAGCGACTGAACCACCAAAATACTAAGAGAAAACTAAGAACTTCAGGAACCGTGCAAAATTCTCTCTCAGCGTACTCAAGTTCTCGCAAGCGTAAAAGAAGTATTCTAAAACGCGTGTACCTCAAAAGTTCGTTAGGATCCCTTATATACCTGTGCATTTTCTCTCTCCTGACAGTTACACATCTGGACACGTGGCTCGTATCCAGTTGTACACGTGTCACCATCTGGAGCATCCTTGACTTGGGCGTCACTTCTTACTCTTTAGGCTTTCAGCTAAGTTACTTATGCGGGAAACAACTCAGCACACAACTGCTTTGGAGCGTGATCTCTTCTGCGTGGCGAGTACGGGTGCCTTCATACACACCTTCCCTGTGGTCTCGCCGGCCGCCTTCATGATCTACTTCACTTGCTTCATCGTGCATGCTCGGGTAAGCTGTTCCTCGACCTCAACCTCTGGCTAGCTAGGGGATGACCATCAGACGACTTCATCCTCTGCTTCGAAAGCCTGGAACAAACCTCCCTGATCCTTCGGCGATCCCCTTCTTTCGGCGATCTCTGATCACTTCATCGTCTAGGTTCGCATCCGGCGACTTCATCATAAACCTGGTGACCGCCGGTTTAGGTATGCTAGAGATCGGAGCACGCCAACTTAAGGACTGGCGACTACACGAGCCCCCCGACTTCCTTCCCTTCTACCAGATAGGAGCCCTGCTCAACACGCCTACATAATAACTTGCTGCCACGTCATCACTTCCGACCACCTGGGCGGTACAATTCTATTAACCCAAATTTTAAAAGTAAAAGAAGTGTATATATTGCCAAAACATCACTACAGTAACTAACTCCAATTGTCTTTAGCATGAGTTATATAATGCTAATAAAAAAAATGATCCTAAAATTTCAGGTAAGTTGTTGGATTAAACATAAGTACATATCGATATTAAAGTAATTAAAAATACTTATAGGTTAACATCTGTTTAGTCTAAATATAAAAATTTATTTTAATTACATCTTCAACAACTTTTTTATAAGATATAGAATAAATCTATATGACAGTTGAATTATATATGTTTATCAATTAAACTATAACATTACACTTCATATAATTTCAAAATTACCTAAAAGATTATTCTATTATTAATTTTTAACGTATTACATATGATAAAAATTTAAATACTTAAATACTAGATAATATTTACAAAAAAGTTTAAATTCTATAAAATTTGATAAACATACATCAAAATGATATAATCAAATTCGACAATATTGATTAAATTTATACTTTATACAAAAATATTAAAATATAAAAGTCATATATATAATTTAAACGAGCATAACTTGTGTAGCTACACGTAAATACAATATTTAGAATATTAAAAACTAAAAAAGAAAATCCTGCTAAGACCCCCTCCTCCTCATTTTTTTCTTTTCTTATTTTCTCAATCTTTCTGTCTCCATTTCTCACCCTCTCCCCGTCTTCTTTAAATTTCTATGTTTCATCTATTTCAAAATATGATCACACCTTACTTTAGTTACTTTAGTTGAGGAATCATGATACATTCACAATCAGATTTTTAAATACAATAAGTTCATTTATACTCTAAAGATCATTCTCTGTTTTTTCTTAGAATTTAGTCATCAATCTTTATGAGAACAATTGAGGAAATTTTTCCTCTCAACTTGTTTTATATGTCAAACTTGTTTTATCATATGCTGAATTTTTTTGATGTTTGAGTAACTTGTTTTATGTCCCTAGAGTTTAAAGTGGTTCCCCTATGATGTGATTCCACTAGCCATATAGAGAATGCTTCTTGACATTCTTAGGAATCACCTTGAGCTGGACATTATTGAGGCACTTTTCTTAGAGTTGGATCATTGTTCTAAGACAAGAACTCACCAAAAACTAGTACCAAATCCCAAACTCATTTGGATGTTCCACATATTGTCAAATTGAACCAAAAGAGATGGAGGAAAGGCAAAAAACACTAATTAACAACCCAAAACAGTAAGGAACCGAATCAAATTGCTGGAATTGAAGAAGAAAAGATGAAAAACAGCCAAGAACACAAATGAACCATAGCTACATGATCCTGCCTGTTGACCAGAACGCTGGAAACTGCCTCGTCAAAGGATCGACGTGTGCACCGCTTCAAACCTCCGTCCTTCTCCAAGATCCACCTCAAGAACCTACAAAAGAACAGAGCGGCGCCGCTGCGGCCGATCGCACTCCAACGCCCAAGTCAGTGACGGAACCACCAAATACTAAGAGCAAGAACACTCAAGAAATCTCAAGGAACCGTGCAATGTTCTCTCTCACAGTAAGCTCTAGAACTCGCAAGCGTAAAGAGTGTAATCTGAACGTGCGTACCTCAGAAAGTTCGTTGAGAACTCTTATATACCTGGTTACTTTCTCTCTCCTGGCAGTTACAGACTTGGACACGTGGCTCGCATCCAGTCGTACACGTGCCATCATCTGGAGCCTCCTTGACTTGGGCGCTGCTTCTGACTCTCTTTTTGGCTAAGTTATTTATGCATGGTACTGCCCAGGGCATAGCTAACTTGGGAGTGCGATCTCTACTGGAACTGGCGAGTTAGGGTGCCTTCGTACACCTTCCCTGTGGTCTCGCCGGCCGCCTTCATAATCTGCTTCACCTTCATCTCCGGCGATGTGCTTGCTCTGGCGATCTCTAATCGCTTGGTCGCCTGAGTTTACATCTGGCGACTTCACCTTCTACTGGGTGATCGCCTGGTATGCTGAAGATCGGAACACGCCAACTTAACAACTGGCAACTTCACGAGCCCCCGACTTCCTCCCCTTCTGTCAACCTGGCGCCTTGTTAACACGCCTACACTGTAGCTTGGTGCCACGTCATCACTTCCGACTACCAGGACGGTACACAAGCCCCCCAGTCTTAAGCGAAGACTTGTCCAGCGAAAAGACTGAAAGAGTCACGTCAACACCGACCTACGTGGCACTGACGCAGAATTCCAAGCGGTTGTACTTTCTGCTTCTCTGACGCTTCACCAAACCCCTCACCCATCGCTCGACACGTGGCTTCATCAACGGTTACCTTCAGTTACCGTTTGCGCTTCCCAAACCCATTTCGAAAAACCCTTAACCCATTTTCACTCCACACTGTTCCATCACTTTTCTTCGTATTCACAAACGCTCCAACCTTCTTCTGCGAAAAAGCTCTCGACGTTCTTCAACTCTCTGAATCACCAACATTCTTCATCGCCTTTCTGATCATAAAAGGGTACTTCCTTTCCTTCTTCTGCTGGTTTTTCCTGCATTTTAATCGATTCGCATCATCCTATAACTGTCTGGTGCATACGTTGTGGGTTGCTTTTTCCATTTCTCCTTCTACGTAACTTAGGGCTTCGTCAATCGTCGCAACGAACCTACGTTCGTTCGTTTTTCACCTTTCTTCCATGATCGAGTCAGCCTCTGTGACCCCTGACCATTTTTCCTTTTCTTCTTCCTTTGCAGCTGCAACAATGGCTCGCACAAAGATCACCCCGAATCCTCCTCCTTCATCACGAAACCCCTCTTCTCAAGCACACAACCCACCACGAGTTCGTGGCGCTTCATCTTCCCAGGCTGAGAGGCCTGCGTCTTCCCGCCCTAACCTGGCCCAGGCGACTCCACCTATCACCGGAGGAGCCCCCGTCCCCCCACCAGACTTCAAGAAACTATATCCCTGGGCCAACTCGACCCTGTTGGGGGAAACATCTTCCGTGAACACTGCTGGGGCAGTTTTGCGATTGACTAAGGGGGACGTACCTCACCAATCATTCCACAAGGAGCACGACGAGAGGATGACAGTGCTACCTTGCCCCCTCGATCTGCCCGTTTGTGCCGACGATAAGGCGAGCAATGACGGGCCCTTCTGCTTCGTCTACACAACGCTATTCAAGAAGGTGAAACTAAGGTTTCCCTTTACACGTTTCGAGAGGGAGCTCCTCACCGACCTCAACATTGCCGCCGCCCAGCTCCACCCCAACAGCTGGGCGTTTGTGCGAGCATTCCAAGTGATGTGCGACCATCTGGGGTTGCCAGCATCCGTAGATGTATTCTTGTTCCTTTTTGAAGCCAAGCACCCAGGAGACCGCCTGTAGGTGAGCTTGAATGGGATTGCTGGGAGGTCGATCCTCTCCATCTTCCAGCAGTCCTACAAAGACTGGAAGGGAAAGTTCATCCAAGTGCGCCCCAACGACAAGGACACTTCCCTACTCGACGGCTTCCCCTTGTACTGGGTAAACAAAGGGAGCAAAGAGTCCAAGAGCTGCTTCAGGAGACCCAGAAGTCCTGATAGCATGGGTGCACTGGACAGGGATCTCTGCTTCTTTTGGAAGAGTGTGGCGGATGCCAACATCACCTTCCTCACCACCACCCTGATCTGCTTCGAATTCTTCGAGGACCAACTCGAAATTCGAATAGGTTAGAACATTCAAGCTCTTGTTTTAATACTTGCTTCTGTTAACTGTTTCTGGGCGTCTTGTGCGTTGTGCGCAAGACTTTGGTTTTATATTTCTGCACTATTCGTCTGTTTTGCTGTTGCATACTGCCTTATGCATTTATCTTCTCTCTGAACTTAACTAATCCATGCATTTTTGCTCTATGCAGATAACATGTTGGGCCAGGACAAGCTTGCTGAATTGAGGACGCTCGCCCGACTCCATGGGTTGGCAACGGGCTCTCAAACAGTGCCAAATTTCGTGGTGGAGATCGCCGCCACTCAGGGCCGATCGCCACCTAAGGGCCCAGCTCCCTCCGACGTCCAACCCGCTCTTCCAACCTCAACACCGCCATCCACGCCTGCTCCGCCTCCAACAATGCCATCTCCACCAGCTCCCGCTTCCCCAGTCCAAGCCATTCCATTGGCAACTACACCACCCGCGGTTGAGGCCGCCGAAGACAATTTCTTGGAGGACCCCCCAAGCGCCTCCACGCCATATGTATCAGCTGGAGGGGGACCTCCTTCCAACACCTCAGCCGCAGATGTTGCTCCAATCGGGGATGAGGTTGCCCACACCTCCCCGATTCTGATCACTGAGTCCCCGACGTCGCCACCACGAGCAGAAGCGCCTACTGAAGAACCAACTAAAGAAGGTGGCGACGAAAACCAACAACAGGCCAACCCACCGCCTCTCCAAGCAGCCAACCTCCCTCTTGAGGTCACGAGGATGTGGGAGCCTTTATCTGCTAAGCTGAAGACGATAGCAGAAGACATCCCCGCCATCATAACCAGAGCTGTGCAGAGCTCCACCAGGAAGCTCCAGGACGACCTCTTCAACCTTAAAACTGAGAACAACACCATGAAGGTTGAGGTGGAGAAGTTGTCCTTCAATCTGACGCTCGCGGAGATTGAACACTCCCGAGTAGAAGATGCGATGAGCACCGAGCTCCGATTGGCGCGCAAGGAGGCCACTGAACTCCGCCATAAGGTACAACAACTGGCTCAAGAAAAGATCGAACTAGAGAGCAAAGTTGTGCCTTATCGCGTTAAGGTGGCTGACTTGGAAGCTTCGATAAAAACTGACGCCGCCAAGGTGAAAAAACTGGAGCAGAGGTCTGCTGATCGGGAGATCTTCCTGGGTAAGGTGGAGAAGGTGAGGGACGACGCCATTGCTGAGCTTGCCGAGGCCAACAAAGAGAAAGGGAAAATCACTGCCGAGCTGGGCCAAGTGCAAGCGGAATCCAATAAGGTTGCTGAAGACCTTCTCCAAGCTCAAGAGATCAACGAAAAACTCAAGAAACAAATCGAAGAGCTGGAGCAGCAGAATAAGGGGCTGAAGGAGCAAACTGAAGGACTCCAGAAGCAGATTGAAGATCTTAACATGAGTTCTGCCCAAATTCTGGCTGCTGGGTTCGCTGCTGCACGGGAACAGTTTGCATGCTTATTCCCCGATCTGGATCTCAGCATGGTGTCTTTAAACAACGAGGTGGTGGATGGGAAAGTGGTTCCCGTCGAAGACTGATCAATTTCCTCTCATCCATCACCTTTATGCTTTTTCCCTTTGTATACAGTTGTACTGAACTTTCTTCTTTTTCTTTATATGTGCTTTGAACTGATATTTACTTTTAATGAAATTGCCCTTGTATTTCTTCCTGTAATTTCTTTGCCTGCTTCAACTTTCCTTGCGCAATTTTACTTCAGAAAAAATAACTTAGCAATTTTGTAGGCCCGATCTTGCACTTAACTGCTTCGAACTATTTTAACTTCAAGCAATAATAATCACTTTCACAGCTCGTAATCTTAAGGCAATTAACCTTAACGTAAAATCACTCTTCAAGCAACGAACTTCAACTCAACCACTGGCTTAAAACATTTCTTCACCCGATCTGCTCCATCAGCACGGGTCTTTAACTTTCTCGCCGCTGCTTGAACTTTTCCTGGTCGCCAAAGACTCTTGGCGATATCAACTTCTTTCTGGCTTCATGCCTTGGCCATTGTTCTTTTATCTGGGGGTAGAGGCGCCTTTCGGATCCTTCTCTACCTTCCTAAACTTCAGAATAAAAGACCGGGTGGCTAGGCGTTCTCTTGGAACCTACCTTAGCCACCTTCCAAACTTCGTCCACCCTTAACACCATACCTGAACTCGTTCGAGACGAGAAGGATTTTATCTTGCCTGAACTCGCTCATAGGCGAGAAGGTCTTTTACTTGCCTAAACTCGCTCATAGGCGAGAAGGTCTTTTACTTGCCTCTATATTGCCCCGGGGGTTACATCTTCTCGCCCCCAGAAACACTGAGGACTTTTCACTGGTGCCCCTACATTGCCCCAGGGGTTACATCTCCTCGCCCCCAGAAACACTGAGGACTTTTCGCTCTTCCTCGCCTGCACTCGCTCGACGGCGAGGAGGTCTTTAACTCGCCTCAGAACGCGCGAGGGCGTTGAGGTCTTTTAGCTGGTGCCTCCGATCGCCGAAAGACGATGAGGACTTTAACTTTAACTTGTGCCTCCAATCGCCGAAAGACGATGAGGACTTAAAACTTTTAACTGGTGCCTTCGATCGCCGAAAGACGATGAGGACTTAAAACTTTTAACTGGTGCCTCCGATAGCCGAAAGACGATGAGGACTTAAAACTTTTAACTGGTGCCTCCGATCGCCGAAAGACGATGAGGACTTAAAACTTTTAACTGGTGCCTCCGATCGCCGAAAGACGATGAGGACTTAAAACTTTTAACTGGTGCCTCCGATCGCCGAAAGACGATGAGGACTTAAAACCTTTTAGAAAGCATGCAACATATCTTTAACTTGCCTTAAGCCACATACAAGTGACAAGGTCTTTCTTCAAAACTTTCTGAAAACAACAGGCACGCAATCTAAAACAACTTGTACTTTGAAAACTTCTCTTTATTGGGTGGCCTCATTAAAAACCCTCCTTAGGGAAAAAAGAGTGCCCCCTTCAAACTGTTTTAACAGAGACTTTGTAATATAACTTCGCGTTTGTCTTTACATACAAGGCTTTTTAACTGTAATACAACTTCAGGTGCGTGGCATTCCAAGTGCGAGGAATCGCCCCTCCTTCCAATGTCTTTAAGCGGTAGGCGCCGTTCCCGAGCGCCTCGGTTATTCTGAACGGCCCTGTCCACTTGGGCGACAGTTTATTCTCCATCTCGTACTGGTGGGCTTTCCTCATCACCAGGTCGCCTTCTCTAAACTGTCTTGGCATCACCTTCGAGTTGTATATTCGTTCGACCCTTCTCTTCACTGCTTCAGCCTTCAATCTCGCCTCTTCCCTGACCTCATCCAGTAGATCCAGGTTCAGCCTTCTCTCTTCATTCGAGTCTTCCTCTACAAAGTTCTGGAATCTCGGCGAGCTCTCCTGGATCTCTACTGGAATCATTGCATCACACCCATAGACCAAGCTGAATGGGGTCTCATGGGTTCCTGACTGCTCGGTGGTGTGGTACGCCCAGACTATACGGGGTACCTCCTCAGCCCAGCTTCCTTTGGCTTTCTCTAGTCTTCTCTTCAAACCTCTCAGCAACACCCGATTAGCTGACTCCACCTGGCCATTCGTCTGAGGGTGCTCGACGGATGCAAACACTTGTTGAATTCCCACTCCTTCGCACAGCTTCTTCAACAAGTGGCTTGCAAACTGAGTCCCATTGTCTGACACCAGGCGCTTGGGCACTCCAAACCGGCACACAATATTCTTCCACACGAAACCTTCGATCTTGTGTGCGGTGATCTGGGCCACTGGCTCTGCTTCGATCCACTTGGTGAAATACTCAATCGCCACCACCAAGTACTTCATCTGCCTGATCGCCAGCGGGAAAGGTCCCAGGATGTCGATTCCCCAAGTATGAAACGGCCAAGGGCTGTAGATCGACTTCAACTCTTCGGGAGGCGCCTTGTGCCAATCGGCGTGCTGTTTGCATTGTTTGCAACATTGGGCATACCTCTTGCAGTCTTCTCTCATCGATGGCCAATAATACCCTGCACGGAGAGTCCTTGCGGCCAGAGCTCGACCCCCGACGTGGCTTCCGCATATACTTTCGTGGAGCTCTGCCATAATTCTCGTGCACTTCTTGCCATGTACGCATTCCAGGAGTGGGTGAGTGAACCCAAACCTGTACAGATCGCCATCAATCAACGTGTACTTGCTAGAATTCTTCTTTACCTTCCTAGCCTCTGTCGGATCCAGTGGGAGAAGGCCATCTGCCAGGCATCGCTTGTACTGTGTTATCCAAGTTTCTGGCTCATGGATCGCGCAGACCTGCGTCCTGTTCACCTTCTCTCCTCGACATGCTCTAATTCTCGGCGATCTCAACGTTTCCTACGCCAGGGACTTATGACTTCTCGCTGCTTTCTCCGTCGACTTGCTTATCTGAAGAACCAGGTGATCTGCCACAAATGCTCTCGGCGTCTTCAGAGTTTCTTGAATCACCGTCCTCTGCCTACCCCCCTTGCCTGAGCTGGCGAGCTTAGCTAGCAAGTCAGCTCGGGCATTCTGCTCTCTGGGCACATGCACTACTTCAAAGGAGGCAAAGGAACTCCTCAATTCTTGCACATACTCCAAGTAAGCCGCCATTTGTGGATCTTTAGCCTGGAACTCGCCTGTTACTTGCCCTGTGACTAGCAGCGAGTCGCTCTTGGCCATTAACACCCTGGCTCCCATCTCCTTGTCCAGCAAAATCCCGGCGATCAGCGCCTCATATTCTGCTTGATTGTTACTGGCTTTGAAGGCAAATCTCAAAGATTGTTCGATCAGCACGCCGTTGGGTCCTTCCAAAATGACTCCAGCACCGCTACCCTGCTGGTTCGACGATCCATCCACCGAGAGCACCCAACGGAAGTCGTCCCCTTCAACTCGTGTCGGCTCAGACGAGAGCTCGACCACGAAATCCGCAAAGATTTGCCCCTTGATTGGGCCTCGAGGCTCATATTTAATATCAAACTCTGACAATTCTACTGCCCATTTCACCATCCTTCCTGCAACGTCAGGCTTCTTCAAGACCTTCTGGATGGGCAGGTCAGTCATCACCAGAATGGTGAAGCTATGGAAATAGTGGCGCAACCTCCTCGCCGAAAATACCACGGGCAGCGCAGCCTTTTCCAGGGCCTGATATCTCGTTTCGGGGCCCTGCAACACCTTGCTCACCAAATAAATAGGCTTTTGACCCTGATCTTGATCCTGGGCGAGCACCGCACTCACCGCCCTCTCAGTTACGGCAAAATACAACCTGAGAGGGGTTCCCGCCAGCGGTTTGCACAAGACCGGCGGGCTCGCCAGATATTCCTTCAGCTTGACGAAGGCTTCCTCGCACTCCTTCGTCCACGCAAACTTATTATTGCGCCTCAGGCACTGAAAATAGGGATGGCCCTTTTCTCCGCTAGCTGACACAAAGCGAGACAGGGCTGCCATCCGACCTGTTAGCTGTTGAACCTCCTTCACCGTAGCTGGGCTCCTCATCGCCAGGATGGCGGCACACTTATCAGGGTTGGCCTCTATGCCTCTTTCGGTTAAGAGGAAACCCAAAAACTTTCCAGCCTCCACGCCGAAAATGCATTTCTCTGGATTAAGCTTTAATCTGAACTTGGCGATCGTTGTGAACAATTCCTCCAAGTTTGCAACGTGCTTGCTCTTTTCTGGCGAGGTCACAACCACGTCATCGACGTACGCTTGCACGTTCCTTCCCAGCATTGGTGCAAGTACTCGATCCATCAGCCTCTGGTACGTGGCCCCGCATTCTTCAGCCCAAACGGCATCACCTTATAGCAATAGCACGATCTCTCCGTTATGAAGGCGGTCTTCTCTTCATCCATGGGATGCATCTTGATCTGATTATACCCCGAGAAGGCATCCAGGAAGCTCAACAGCTTACACCCTGCAGCACTATCCACCAGGGCGTCTATGCTTCGTAAAGGATACGAATCCTTTGGGCAAGCCTTGTTCAGGTCAGTGAAATCGACGCACATGCGCCATTTCCCGTTACTCTTCTTCACCAGCACGACATTTGCCAACCATTCAGGGTACTGAACTTCCCTGATGTGGCCTGCAGCGAGGAGTTTCTTTGTTTCGTCCCTGATCGCCTGCCTCCTCTCTTCGTTGAACTTTCTTCTTCTTTGTCGTACTGGTCTTACCAAGCTGTCCATCGTCAGATGATGGCACAAGAAGTCGGGGTCGATCCCGGGCATGTCCGAAGCGGACCATGCGAACGCGTCCAGATGCCGCTCAATCACCTTGGCGATCTGGTCCTGGAGCTCAACCTCCAGGGATCTTCCCAGCTTGAAGATCTTTCCCCCGATTTCTCTCTCGAGCCACTGCTCGACAGGTTTTGATCTGGTTTCCCTGGCGATCACCGCCCTGGCGATTCCTAGCTCTCTCGCTTCCTCAGGGCGATTCCTTGCCTCTTCCTCCTCCAGACCCGCGCTCCCTTCTCCCAGCTCAGCGTCCACCATCTCCACGTCCCTTCCGGCGATCTCTTCTGTTACCGTCGATCTGGGCTTCACACCAGGAGGCAGGGTGGTTGTTACGTAACTCACCGATCTCTTGTTTTTCAGGCTATTCTCATAGCACTTCTTTGCTTCCTTCTGATCGGACTTGATGGTGATAACCACCCCCTCCATGGACGGCAACTTCACCTTTATGTGCCGGGTCGATGGTATGGCACCTATCCTGTTGAGCGTGGGTCTTCCCAACAGGATGTTGTACGCTGAAGGAGCGTTTACAACCAGATACTTGATTTTTTCCGTTCTTGAACCCGCCACGTCTGTAAACGTTGTCCTCAATTCTATGTACCCCCTGACCTCCACCTGGTCACCAGCGAAACCATACAAACACCCTCCGTAGGGCCTCAGCTAGTCAAGGGGCAGCTCCAACTGCGTGAAAGTCGGCCAGAACATCACATCAGCCGAGCTTCCTTGGTCCACCAGCACCCTGTGGACCTTTCTTCCTGCTGTTATCAACGAAATTACTATGGGATCGTTGTCATGAGGCACAACATCCCGGAGATCTTGCTTGGTGAATGAAATATCCATTTCTGGTGAGTGGTCTTCAAACATATCCACCGTTATCACAGACCTTGCGTACCTCTTCCTCTGTGATGCGGTGCATCCACCTCCTGAGAAACCCCCTGCGATGGTGTGGATTTCTCCGTGCGTAGGCATCTCGTGCTGCTGAGCCTCAGCACCTGCTGGTTGGGAGCTCGACGCGCCCCCCGTCCTCCTATCTAACAGATAGTCGTTTAGGAACCCGCTCTTAACCAGATCATCGAGCTGGTATCCTAATGCTAAGCACGAGTCCACTGTATGGCCAAAGCCCTGGTGAAACTCACACCAGGCGTCTGGCTTTGGTCCCAGCACTTTGTCGTCCACCTTTTCTGGTGCCTTCAACCTAGCGGATATGTTGGGAATGGCGATCAGATCCGCCAATCCCATGACAAACTTGTGCTTAGGCGGGCGATTGTATTCCCGGCGTGCTGGTTGCTGGCGTCCTTGGCCCCTACCCCTGTTCTTCCTTGGATCATAAGGATGGCGAGTCCTCTGATCCCTCCTGGCCGCCGCTGTCTCCAGCACCCTCTACGGCTGGATCCTGGTCTGGGCGCGTGGCCTAGCGGGAGCCACGCTTCCTCTCTAATCGGCGACCTCGCTCTCGTCGGCGATGTGGGCCACCGCAAGTCGCCTAACCTCAACAAACGTGGCGGGGTGCGCCTTGATCAACGCCTCGCAGAATGGTCCCGGCAACACGCCCTTCTTGAATGCATAGACCAGCATTTCTTCATCTTTGGCCGGCGATCTGACCATCTGCGCCCCAAAGCGATTCAGGTAGTCTCAGAGGGACTCTCCCTGATATTGCCTTATATCAAACAAATCATAAGACACCCTGGGCGGTGCCTTATTCACGATGTACTGCTCGACGAAAATCTTCGAGAACTGTTGAAAACTGGTTATGTGACCGTTAGGCAAGCTCACAAACCATTCCAGCGCCGTTCCCTGGAGCGTGCTCACGAACATCTTGCAATACACGGCGTCTGATCCTCCCGACAACATCATCTGTGTATGGAACGTGGTGAGATGAGCTTCAGGATCCTCCACGCCGATGAAAACAGCCTTAACGGGAACCACACTCGCAGGAATAGGCGTGTCAGTAATCGCCTGAACAAAAGGCATAGGAAAAACACGAGGTGGCGACGACGGCGCAACCTCTTCAGCAGAAGAACATCCTGCCTGTTGACCAGAACGCTGGAAACTGCCTCGTCAAAGGATCGACGTGTGCACCGCTTCAAACCTCCGTCCTTCTCCAAGATCCACCTCAAGAACCTACAAAAGAACAGAGCGGCGCCACTGCGGCCGATCGCACTCC
This sequence comes from Phaseolus vulgaris, assembly GCF_000499845.2. Lineage (NCBI taxonomy): Eukaryota > Viridiplantae > Streptophyta > Magnoliopsida > Fabales > Fabaceae > Phaseolus > Phaseolus vulgaris. The sequence continues at coordinate 27,731,288 of NC_023749.2, forward strand.
AACGCCCAAGTCAGTGACGGAACCACCAAATACTAAGAGCAAGAACACTCAAGAAATCTCAAGGAACCGTGCAATGTTCTCTCTCACAGTAAGCTCTAGAACTCGCAAGCGTAAAGAGTGTAATCTGAACGTGCGTACCTCAGAAAGTTCGTTGAGAACTCTTATATACCTGGTTACTTTCTCTCTCCTGGCAGTTACAGACTTGGACACGTGGCTCGCATCCAGTCGTACACGTGCCATCATCTGGAGCCTCCTTGACTTGGGCGCTGCTTCTGACTCTCTTTTTGGCTAAGTTATTTATGCATGGTACTGCCCAGGGCATAGCTAACTTGGGAGTGCGATCTCTACTGGAACTGGCGAGTTAGGGTGTGATCCTGCCTGTTGACCGGAGCGCTGGAGAATGCCTCGTCAAAGGATCGACGTGCGCGCCGCTTCTCACTTCCGTTCCTCCTCTGGATCTATCTCAAGAACCTGCAAAGAAACGATACGGCGCCGCTGCGGCCGATCGCACTCCGACGCTCAAGTCAGTGACGGTATCACCAAATACTAAGAACTGGAACCGTGCAAAAACTCTCTCACAAAACAGCTCTGTCACTCGCAAGCGTAAAGTGTATGAACTGAACGTGCGTACCTCAGAAAGTTCGTTAAGAGCTCTTATATACCTGGTGATTTTCTCTCTCCTGGCAGTTACAGACTTGGACACGTGGCTCGTATCCAACTGTACACGTGCCATCATCTGGAGGCTCCCTGACTTGGCGCTGCTTCTACTCTCATTTTGGCTAAGTTACCTATGCATGGTACTGCCCAGTGCATAGCTAACTTAGGAGTGCGATCCCTACTGAAACTGGCGAGTTAGGGTCTTCATACACCTTCCCTGTGGTCTCGCCGGCCGCCTTCATAATCTGCTTCTCCTTTATCATCGGCGATGTGCTTGTTCTGGCGATCTCCGACTGCTTGGTCGCCTGAGTCTGCATCTGGCGACTTCATCCTCAACCTGGCGATCGCCTATTCTGGTAAGCTGGAGATCGGAACACGCCAACTTAACAATCGGCGACTACACGTGCCTCCCGACTTCCTTCCTAACTGCCAACCTGGCGCCTTGTCAACACGCCTACACTGTAGCAGGGTGCCACATCATCACACCCGACCACCAGGGCGGTACACAAGCCCCCCAGTCTTAAGCGAAGACTTGTCTAGCGAAAAGACTGAAAAAGCCTTCGTTAACACCGGTCTACGTGGCATGGACGCAGAATTCCAAGCGATAGTACTTTCTGCTGCTCTGACGCTCCACCAAACCCTTCGCGCATCGTTCGACACGTGGCTCTCATCAACGGCTATCTTCATCTGCCGTTAGCGCTTCCCAAAACCATTTCGAAAACCCTTAAACCTCTTACGCTCCTACTGTTCCATCACTTTCTTCACACTTGCATACGCTCTCATTTCCTTCTGCGAAAGCTCTCGACGTTCCTCGACGCTCTAGATCACCACCTCCCTTCAACGTTCTCCTGATCATCGAAAGGTAACTACTTTCCTTCATCTGCTGGGTTCCCTTGCATTTTCACCGATTTGCATCATCCTGTAACTGTCTGGTGCATACGCTGTGGGCTGTTTTTCCATTTCTCCTTCTGCGTAACTTAGGGCTTTGTCGATCGTCGCAACGAACTCACATTCGTTCGTCTTTCACCTTCCTTCTATGATCGAGTCAGCCTTTGTAACCCTCCTGATTATTATTCTTTCTCTTTCTTCTTCCTTTGCAGTTGCTACCATGACTCGCACCAAGATTACCCCGAACCCCCCTCCATCAGCGCGAAACCCTCCTTCACAAGCACACGACTCAACGCAAGTTCGTGGTGCTCCCTCTTCGCAGGCTGTGAGGCCTGCGTCTTCCCAAACCGCTCTGGCCCAGGCGACTCCACCAAACGCTGGAGGAGCCCCCATCCCTCTGCCAGACTTCAAGACTTTATACCCATGGGCTAACCCAACCCTCTTAAAGGAAACCTCGTCGGTGAACACTGCGGGAGCGGTTCTGCGATTGACCAATGGGGACGAGGCCCACCAATCGTTTCACAAGGAGCACGATGAGAGAATGATGGTGCTGCCTTGCCCCGCCGCTCTGCCAGTGTGCGCCGATGACAAAGTGAGCGCCGACGGGCCCTTCTGCTTCGTCTACACCACTTTCTTCAAGAAGGTCAAACTCAGGTTCCCTCTTACTCGATTTGAGAGGGAACTCTTAACCGAGCTCAACATCGCTGCCGCCCAGCTTCACCCCAACAGCTGGGCGTTTGTCCGAGCTTTCGAGATAATCGTGCGCCCACCTGGGGTTGCCCGCGTCAGTGGACGTGTTTTTATTCCTGTTTGAGGCCAAGCACCCAGGAGATCGCCTGTGGGTCAGCCTGAATGCCATTGCTGGGAGATCCATTTTCACCATCTTCCAGCAGTCGTACAAGGATTGGAAGGGGAAGTTCATCCAGGTTCGCGCAAAAGACAAAGACACTTCCCTTCTCGACGGTTTCCCCTTGTACTGGGTGGACAAGGGGAAAAAGGAGTCCAAGAGCTGCTTCAGGAGGCCCAGAAGTCCTGATAGCATGGGAGCTTTGGACCGAGACCTTTGCCTATTCTGGAAGAGGGTGGCAGATGCCCACATAACATTCTTGACCCCCACCCTGATTTCCTTCGAGTTCTTTGAGGACCAGTTGGAATTCCAAATAGGTCAGGACGCTACACTCTTGTCTTGACATTGCTTCTGATATTGTTTCTGGGCGTCTTGTGCGACACGCACAAGACTTTGGTTTTATCTTTTCTGCATATGCCTGTTTTTGCTGTCTCATTGCCTTGTACACTAACCTTTTTCCCCTTTGAGCTAACTCATGCACTTTCGTTTCATGCAGATACCATGTTGGGTAAGAACATGCTCGCCGACTTGAAGGCGCTCGCCCGCAACCACGGGTTGGCGACCGGTTCCCAGACGGTGCCCAACTCGGTGGTCGAGAAGGCCATCATTCATGGGCGATCACCGCCTAAGGAGCCCACCCAACGAAAGAAACTGGTCCTTAAAAGGCCAAAGCGAAAAGCCCCCCAAGTCGTCCAAGAGGAGGAGGAAGAGGACGACGAGGTCACTGAGGATGGCCTCGTTACAAAGAGGAAAAGGGTGGCACCACCTTCTCCACCTGCCCCACCCCCTCTTCCAGCTTCAACACCACCATCAACACCTGCTCCTCCTCCCTCATCGCCAACACCACGAGCCCCTTCACCACCAGTCCAAGCAACTCCACTGGCCACTGCGCCACCAGCAGTCGAGGCTCAAGAGCCAAACTTTCTGGAGGACCCCCCAAGTGCCTCTACGCCCCATATCTCAGCTGGAGGGGGCCCTCCTTCAAATGCTTCAGCTGCAGAGAACGTTTCGACCGGGAATGAGGTTGCTCACACCTCCCCAATTCTAATTACCGAGTCCCCGATCGCGTCGCCACGCCAGGAAGCAAACATTGAAAACCCTGCTAAGGAAGGTGGCGGCGAGAACCCTCCACAAGCCCCCCTGGCGCCTCTCCAGGCATCCAACCTTTCCCTTGAAGTCACAAGGATGTGGGAACCTCTGACTGCCAAACTCAAAACCATAGCAGAGGATATCCCATCAATCATAACGAGGGCTGTGGAGAGCTCCACCAGGAGGCTTCAAGATGATCTCTACCACCTCAAGACTGAAAACAGCACAATAGGTTGAGGTGGAGAAGGTGGCCTTCAGCCTAACGCTCGCGGAAATGGAACACTCCCGAGTAGAGGATGCCCTGAGTACCGAGCTTAGGCTTGCGCGCAAGGAAGCTGCTGACCTTCACCGCAAAGTCCATGAACTTGCCCAAGAAAAAGTTGAACTTGAAAGCAAAATCGTGCCTCTGCGCACCAAGGCGAGCGACCTGGAGGCTCACATTCAAGCTAATGCCGATAAGGTACAAAAACTGGAGCAAAGGTCAATCGACCGCGAGAAGCTACTTGGGCAAGTAGAGAAAGCGAGAGACGACGCCATGGCTGATCTCGCCGAGGCAAACAAGGAGAAAGGGAAGATGGCTGCCGAGTTGGCCCAAGCTCAAACAGAATCCAAGAAGGTTACTGACGACCTTCTCCATGCTCAAGAGACTAACAAACAACTCCAAAAACAGGTTGAAGAGCAGGGGCAGCAGAACAAGGAGCTCAAGAAACAGGTTGAAGAGCTTCAAGGACAATTTGAAGAACTTAAGCTAAATTCTGCTCAGATTTTGACTGCTGGATTCGAAGCCGCTCGGGAGCAATTCGCATGCCTATTCCCTGATCTCGACCTCAGCATGGTGTCGTTAAACAACGAAGTAGTAGATGGAAAGGTCGTTCCCGCCGAAGGCTCAACCAATTCCACCCCATCTGCTTCTTTATAAATTCACTTGTACTTACCTTGTAAAAACTCTTGCATATGTGTTTTGAACAGTTACTTATTTCAATAGCGAAACTTGGATATTCTTTCTTCTGACTTCTTTTGAGCGCTTTCACCTTCTTTGTATGTTTAACTTTGCCGAGTTTAACTTAGCGATTTTGCAAACACGACCTTTGGCGTAACTGCTTCGAGCCGATTCAAACTTAAGCAACAATCGCTTTAAACAACTTGTACCCTTGAGGCACTAACCTGATCATAAGAAAAGTTTCCAAGCAACGAACTGTAACTCAATCATCGGTTCAAACAACGTCCCACTCGACCTGCTTTACCAAACAAGTCTTTCAATCTTCTCGCCGTGTTTGAACTTTTCCCGATCGCCGAAACCTCTTGGTAACACCAGCTTTTCCCAGCTTCATGCTTTGGAAGTCATTTCTTTATCTGGGGCAGAAATGCCCTTTGGGATCTTCCTTTACCCCCCTGAACTTCAGAGCTGAAGACCGGCTGGCTAGGCGTTCTCTTCGAACCTACCTTAGCCACCTTTCAAGCTTCTTCCACCCTCTTCGCCATACCTGAACTCGTTCAAGACGAGAAGGATTTTATCTTGCCTATACCCGCACATAAGCGAGAAGGTCTTTAACTCGCCTGAGCTCGCACAACGGCGAGAAGGACTTTATTTGATGCCTCAACTTGCCCAGGGTGTACATCTCCTCCCCCTGGATGCACTGAGGATCTTTTCTTTCTCTCGCCTGCACTCGCTCAACGGCGAGGAGGTCTTTAATTGGCCTTGGCTCGCACAACGGCGATAAGGACTTTATCCGGTGCCTCAACTTGCCCAGGGTGTACATCTCCTCCCCCCTGGATGCACTGAGGACCTTTCTCGCCTGCACCCGCTCGACGGCGAGGAGGTCTTTAACTTGCCTCTACGTTGCCCCGGGAGTTACATCTTCTCGCTCCCAGAAACACGGAGGACTTTTCCTCTTTCTCGCCTGCACTCGCTCAACGGCGAGGAGGTCTTTTAACTTGCCTCGACATTGCCCCAGGAGTTACATCTTCTCGCTCCCAGAAACACGGAGGACTTTTTCTCTTTCTCGCCTGCACTCGCTCAACGGTGAGGAGGTCTTTTAACTTGCCTCGACATTGCCCCAGGAGTTACATCTTCTCACTCCCAGAAACACGGAGGACTTTTTCTCTTTCTCGCCTGCACTCGCTCAACGGCGAGGAGGACTTTTAACTTGCCTCAAAACGCGCGAGGGCGTTGAGGTCTTTCATTTGGTGCCTCCGATCGCCGAAAGACGATGAGGACTTTAAAACTTAACTGGTGCCTCCAATCGCCGAAAGACGATGAGGACTTAAAACCTTTTAGAAAGCACGCGATATATCTTTTCTTGCCTCAAATCATGTACAAATGACAAGGTCTTTCTTCAAAACTTTCGAAAACAGCACACATGCAATCTGGAAACACCTTATACTTCGAAAACTCTTCTTTTATTGGGTGGCCTCATTAAAAACCCTCCTTAGGGAAAAAAGAGTGCCCCCTTGAAACTGTTTTAACAGAGACATCGTAATATAACATTGTGTTTGTCTTTACTTACAAAGCTCTTAACTATAGTACAACTTCAGGTGTGTGGCGTTCCAGGTGCGAGGAATCGCCCCTCCTTCCAGCGTCTCTAAGCAGTAGGCTCCGTTCCCGAGCGCCTCGGTTATTCTGAACGGCCCAGTCCACTTGGGTGATAGTTTATTCTCCATCTCGTACTGGTGGGCCTTCCTCATCACCAGATCGCCTTCTCTAAACTGCCTTGGCATCACCTTAGAATTGTACCTTCGCTCGACCCTTCTCTTCACCGCCTCAGCCTTCAGCCTTGCCTCCTCCCTGACTTCATCCAGCAGATCCAGGTTCAGCCTTCTCTCTTCATTCGAGTCTTCCTCTACGAAGTTCTGGAATCTCGGCGAGCTTTCCTGGATCTCCACCGGAATCATGGCGTCACACCCATAGACCAAGCTAAACGGGGTCTCATGGGTTCCAGACTGCTCGGTGGTGTGGTACGCCCAGACTATACGGGGCACCTCCTCAGCCCAACTTCCCTTGGCTTTCTCAAGCCTTCTCTTCAAACCTCTCGACAACACCCGATTAGCTGATTCCACCTGGCCATTCGTCTGAGGGTGCTCGACGGATGCAAACACTTGTTGAATTCCAACCCCTTCGCAAAGCTTCTTCAACAGGTGGCTTGCAAACTGCGTCCCATTATCTGACACCAGGCGCTTAGGCACTCCAAACTGGCACACGATGTTCTTCCATACAAAGCCTTCGATCTTGTGTGCGGTGATCTGGGCCACTGGTTCTGCTTCAATCCACTTGGTGAAGTACTCAATCGCCACCACCAAGTACTTCATCTGCCTGATCGCCAGTGGAAAAGGTCCCAGGATGTCGATTCCCCAAGTATGAAACGGCCAAGGGCTATAGATCGACTTCAACTCCTCGGGAGGTGCCTTATGCCAATCGGCGTGCTGCTGGCACTGTTTACAGCATTGGGCATACTTCTTGCAATCTTCTCTCATGGATGGCCAATAGTAGCCTGCACGGAGAGTCCTCGCGGCCAGAGCTCGACCCCCGACGTGACTTCCACATATTCCTTCGTGGAGCTCTGCCATAATTCTCGTGCACTTCTCGCCGTGTATACATTCCAGGAGTGGGTGAGTGAACCCAAACCTGTACAGATCGCCATCAATCAATGTATACTTGCTGGAATTTTACTTTACCTTCCTAGCTTCTGTTGGATCCAGCGGGAGGAGGCCATCTGCCAAGCACCGCTTGTATTGCGCTATCCAAGTGTCTGGCTCATGGGTGGCGCAGACCTGCATCACGTCCACCTTCTCTCCTCGACATGCCCTAATTCTTGGTGATCTCAGAGTTTCTTGCGTCAAAGACTTATGGCTTCTCGCTGCTCTCTCCGTCAACTTGCTTATCTGAAGGACCAGGTGATCTGCTACGAATGCCCTCGGCGTCTTCAGAGTTTCTTGAATCACCGTCCTCTGCCTACCCCCCTTGCCTGAACTGGCGAGCTTAGCAAGCAAGTCAGCTCGGGCATTCTGTTCTCGGGGCACATGGACCACTTCAAAAGAGGCAAAGGAACTCTTCAATTCCTGCACATACGCCAAGTAAGCCGCCATTTGTGGATCTTTAGCCTGGAACTCGCCTGTTACTTGCCCTGTGACTAGCAGCGAGTCACTCTTAGCCATCAGCACCCTAGCTCCCATCTCTTTGGCCAGCAGAATCCCGGCGATCAGCGCCTCATACTCTGCTTGATTGTTGCTGGCTTTGAAGGCGAATCTCAACGATTGTTCGATCAGCACGCCGTTGGGTCCTTCCAATATGACTCCAGCACCGCTACCCTGCTGGTTCGACGATCCATCCACCGAGAGTACCCAACGGAAGTCATCTCCTTCAACCCGCGTCGCCTCTGATGAGAGCTCGACTACAAAATCTGCAAAGATTTGCCCCTTGATCGGGCCTCGGGGCTCATATTTAATGTCAAACTCTGACAACTCCACTGCCCACTTCACCATTCTTCCCGCAACGTCAGGTTTCTTCAAGACCTTCTGGATGGGCAGGTCAGTCATCACCAGTATTGTGAAGGTGTGGAAGTAGTGGCGCAACCTCCTCGCCGAAAACACCACAGCCAGCGCAGCCTTCTCAAGGGCCTGATATCTCGTTTCTGGGCCCTGCAACACCTTGCTCACAAAATAAATAGGCTTCTGAGCCTGATCCTGGTCCTGGGCGAGCACCGCACTCACCGCCCTCTCAGTCACAGCGAAATACAACCTGAGAGGGATTCCCGCCAGTGGTTTGCACAGAACCGGCGGGCTCGCCAGATATTCCTTCAGCTTGACGAAAGCTTCCTCGCATTCTTTCGTCCAAGCGAACTTGTTATTGCGCTGCAGACATTGAAAATAGGGATGCCCCTTTTCTCTGCTAGCTGACACGAAGCGAGATAGGGCTGCCATCCGACCTGTTAGCTGTTGGACCTCTTTCACCGTAGCCGGGCTTCTCATCGCCAAGATGGCGGCACACTTGTCTGGGTTGGCTTCTATTCCTCTTTCAGTCAAGAGAAAACCCAAAAATTTTCCAGCCTCCACGCCGAAAATGCATTTCTCCGGGTTGAGCTTCAACTTGAACTTGGCGATCGTCGTGAACAATTCTTCCAAGTCTGCAACGTGCTTGCTTTTCTCCTGCGAGGTCACGACCATGTCATCGACGTAAGCTTGCACGTTCCTTCCCAGCATTTGTGCAAGTACTCGATCCATCAGCCTCTGGTACGTGGCCCCCGCGTTCTTCAGCCCAAACGGCATCACCTTATAGCAGTAGCACGACCTCTCCGTCATGAAGGCTGTTTTCTCTTCATCCATGGGATGCATCTTGATCTGATTATAGCCCGAGAAGGCATCCAGGAAACTCAGCAGCTTGCACCCTGCAGCACTATCAACCAGGGCATCAATGCTTGGTAAAGGATACGAATCCTTTGGGCAAGCCTTATTCAGATCGGTGAAATCGACGCACATGCGCCATTTCCCGTTGCTCTTCTTCACCAGTACGACGTTCGCCAACCATTCAGGGTACTGGACTTCCCTGATGTGGCCTGCAGCGAGGAGTTTCTGGGTTTCGTCTCTGATCGCCTGCCTCCTCTCTTCGTTGAATTTCCTTCTCCTTTGTCGCACTGGTCTCACCATGTTGTCCATCGCCAGATGATGGCACAGAAAGTCGGGATCAATCCCGGGCATGTCCGAGGCGGACCATGCAAACGCGTCCAGATGCCGCTCAATCACCTTGGCGATCTGGTCCTGGAGATCAACTTCCAGAGATCTTCCCAGTTTGAAGATTTTCCCTCCGATCTCCTTTTCGAGCCACTGCTCGACAGGTTTGGGCCTGGATTCTCTGGCGATCACCGCCCTGGCGATTCCCTGTTCCCTTGCTTCCTCAGGGCGATTCCGCGCCTCTTCTTCCTCCAGGCCAGCATTCCTCTCCCTCAGCTCAGCATCTACCATCTCTACATCCCTTCCGGCGACCTCCTCTGTTACCGGTGGTCTGGGCTTCACACCGGGAGGCGGGGTGGTCGTTACATAGCTCACTGATCTTTTATTTTTCAGGCTATTCTCATAGCACCTTTTTGCTTCTTTCTGATCAGACTTTATCGTGATCACCACCCCTTCCATCGATGGCAACTTCACCTTCATGTGCCGTGTCGACGGAATGGCACCTATCCTGTTAAGAGTGGGCCTTCCCAACAGGATGTTATATGCTGAAGGGGCGTTTACGATGAGGTACTTGATTTTCTCCGTCCTCGACCCAGCCTCATCTGTAAACGTGGTTCTCAGCTCAATGTACCCCCTGACCTCCACCTGGTCACCAACGAATCCATATAAGCACCCTCCATAGGGCCTTAGCTGGTCAAGGGGCAATTCCAGCTGCGTGAAAGTCGGCCAGAACATCACGTCTGCCGAGCTTCCTTGGTCCACCAGAACTCTGTGGACCTTCCTTCCCGCCGTGATCAACGAAATAACGATGGGATCGTTGTCATGAGGCACAACGTCCCGAAGATCCTGCTTGGTGAACGTAATGTCCACTTCCGGCGAGTGATCTTCAAACATGTCCACCGACATCACCGATCGCGCATACTTTTTCCTCTGCGATGCGGTGCATCCACCACCTGAGAAACCCCCTGCAATGGTGTGAATTTCCCCATGGATAGGCATCTCGTGTTGTTGGGCTTCTCCACCTGCCGGCTGGGAACTCGACGCTCCTCCGGTCCTTCTGTCCAGCAGATAGTCGTTTAGGAACCCGCTCTTAACCAGATCGTCGAGCTGGTATCCCAAAGACAAACACGAGTCCAGGTTGTGGCCGAAGCACTGGTGGAACTCGCACCAAACGTCCGGCTTTGACCCCAGCACCTTGTCGCCCACCTTCTCGGGCGCCTTCAACCTAGCAGATATGTTAGGGATAGCGATCAGGTCCGCTAGTCCCATGACGAATTTGTGCTTAGGTGGGCGATTGTACTCTCGGCGTGCTGGTTGTTGGCGTGCTGGTGGTTGGCGCGCTTGGCTTCTTCCCTTATTCCTCCTATCGTAAGGATAGCGAGTCCTTTGGTCTTTTCTGGCCGCCGCCGCCGTTTCCAGCACCCTCTGCGGCTGGATCCTGGTCTGGGCGCGTGGCCTGGCGGGAGCCACGCTGCCTCTCTTCTCGGCGACTTCACTCTCGTCGGCGATGTGGGCCACCGCAAGTCGCCTGACTTCAGCAAACGTCGCTGGATGAGCCCTGATCAAGGCCTCGCAGAATGGCCCTGGCTGCACGCCCTTCTTGAAGGCATAGACCAGCATTTCTTCATCCTTGGCCGGCGATCTGACCATCTGCGCTCCGAAGCGATTGAGGTAGTCTCTGAGGGACTCCCCATGGTACTGCCTTATATCAAACAGATCATAGGACACCCTGGGCGGTGCCTTGTTCACAATATACTGTTCGACAAAGATTTTCGAGAATTGTTGAAAATTAGTTATGTGGCCATTAGGCAGGCTCACAAACCACTCCATCGCCGTTCCCTGGAGCGTGCTCACGAACATCTTACAGTAGACGGCGTCCGACCCTCCCGACAGCATCATCTGTGTGTGGAACGTGGTCAGATGAGCCTCTGGATCCACCACGCCGGTAAAAACAGCTTTAACCGGAACCACGCTCGTGGGAATTGGCGTGTCGGTAATCGCCTGAATGAAAGGCATTGGGAAAACACGAGGCGGCGTCGACGGTGCCACCTCTTCAGCAGAAGAACGACCCTGCTGCTCCTGAAGAGCTCGACGCAGCTCCTCAGCTACCTTGCTGAGCTCCTCGTTCCTGGCGCGAGAGGCGACCAGGTCCTCATGTATCCTTGCCTGCTCGACGTGCGAGGCTTCTACAGTGGCCTGCAACGAGCGCATCATTTCCGCCATCTGCGCCATGGTCATGGCGGCGTCGCCTTCAGCAGCGACGGGAGCCACGGGACTGGAACGATTGCTTCTCATCTTTCTCATTAACTTCAGCGAACCACAGGAGTACAGCAAACAACACTTCAACCACGATCGAAACAGCGATCAATCGGAGAAACTCAAGAAACTGCGCAAAAACCCAAGAACACCGCAAACCTTCGTAGAAAACCACAAAAGAACTCGAACTTCCACCAGACAGATTGCGCGCAAGCAACAAAAGACCTCACTCCACCGATTGGAAACCAAACAAACGGTACAAAACACAAACTCACCGAACGAAACTCAGAGAAACTGCAAACGACGGTTGCACCAGCACACAACCGCGCAGAAAACCTCGAAAACTTCCACAAACTCACGCTGTGGATGGGAGCACGTTTTACACGGACCCACGGTGGGCGCCTGATGATCCTGCCTGTTGACCGGAGCGCTGGAGAATGCCTCGTCAAAGGATCGACGTGCGCGCCGCTTCTCACTTCCGTTCCTCCTCTGGATCTATCTCAAGAACCTGCAAAGAAACGATACGGCGCCGCTGCGGCCGATCGCACTCCGACGCTCAAGTCAGTGACGGTATCACCAAATACTAAGAACTGGAACCGTGCAAAAACTCTCTCACAAAACAGCTCTGTCACTCGCAAGCGTAAAGTGTATGAACTGAACGTGCGTACCTCAGAAAGTTCGTTAAGAGCTCTTATATACCTGGTGATTTTCTCTCTCCTGGCAGTTACAGACTTGGACACGTGGCTCGTATCCAACTGTACACGTGCCATCATCTGGAGGCTCCCTGACTTGGCGCTGCTTCTACTCTCATTTTGGCTAAGTTACCTATGCATGGTACTGCCCAGTGCATAGCTAACTTAGGAGTGCGATCCCTACTGAAACTGGCGAGTTAGGGTCTTCATACACCTTCCCTGTGGTCTCGCCGGCCGCCTTCATAATCTGCTTCTCCTTTATCATCGGCGATGTGCTTGTTCTGGCGATCTCCGACTGCTTGGTCGCCTGAGTCTGCATCTGGCGACTTCATCCTCAACCTGGCGATCGCCTATTCTGGTAAGCTGGAGATCGGAACACGCCAACTTAACAATCGGCGACTACACGTGCCTCCCGACTTCCTTCCTAACTGCCAACCTGGCGCCTTGTCAACACGCCTACACTGTAGCAGGGTGCCACGTCATCACACCCGACCACCAGGGCGGTACAGGGTGCCTTCGTACACCTTCCCTGTGGTCTCGCCGGCCGCCTTCATAATCTGCTTCACCTTCATCTCCGGCGATGTGCTTGCTCTGGCGATCTCTAATCGCTTGGTCGCCTGAGTTTACATCTGGCGACTTCACCTTCTACTGGGCGATCGCCTGGTATGCTGAAGATCGGAACATGCCAACTTAACAACTGACGACTTCACGAGCCCCCGACTTCCTCCCCTTCTGTCAACCTGGCGCCTTGTTAACACGCCTACACTGTAGCTTGGTGCCACGTCATCACTTCCGACTACCAGGACGGTACACTACACAAAACAAGCTGAAATTTCCAAACCAAAACAACTAGAAAATAAGCTAAGACAAGGAAATTAACAAGAGAAGAAAGGAAGGAGAAGAGAATGCTCATGAAGATGGAAGAATGGTTGGATGATCACGTCACTAGAAGTATGGATGCTCCTAGATGAGTGTGCAAGCCGCCACTTGAGGAAACCATGATCCTTCAAGATAAGACTAGAGAAGAAGGCTCAAAAGCTCTCCAATGCTCACTCCAATTTTGAGTATAGTTTCTTTAGATAAATTCAAATTTGAATTGTACAAGCTAAGCACCTTTATTTATCTAGAGGTGCTGATAAATAGGTGGGAAATTTCAAATAAACTCATTTGAAATTCCCACCAAAAATAAGTCACATGGGAGGTGTGACCTTTTTCTACTATGACACCTCCTAAAAACTATACCTACACCACTCTCCTAAGTCACATGGACAATGTGACTTTATTTTACATTTTCACACTCCTTTATTTAATAAGCACACCTCCTAAAACTATACAAGAGTATTTCAAAGCTTGGCCTTGCCCCTCATGGGGTGGACTTGGGCTCTTTGAGCTTTGGCCTTCTTGGGTTTGGGCTTAGGCTTTGGGCTTGGGCCTCATCTTTATTTTATGTCTTCTTTTAATTTTGAGAAGACTAGAAGGAAGAACTTCAAATGTGAGGGTGGATGTCCTCTTCCTCCATTAATAAAAGCCTCCTTTATTTGATTCTCATCATACTCCTCGAGTTGGAGAGAATTCGTCCACGAATTCTGAATCCCTGCATATAACAAAGTCAGTTTAGTTTTACAAGTAAAAGTGGAAGAAAAATGTAAACATGACTTAGCATTTGTAAATAATGGGATTTCAGAAAAAGAGTTTCTATAAATCAATCAAGTTGGAAAAAGTTGTTTAGGAATGATGTGATGTTTTGGAAAAAGGCCTCTTAAATGGTGACAACCATTAGAAGGTATGAACAAATCATCCCTAGCATATTTTAACCAAGATGGTGGTGAAATAGGAACCTTGGGTAATGAAAAAGATAAGGAAGGAAAACACCTTGGAGGTGAAAGGATAAGACCCATGTCAACTTGGCCTTCTTTGTCTTTTTCTTTTTTACTTGTGGTAGGTGGGTGAGCTAGGTCTTGTTTTTCCTTGTTGATCTTTAAGATTTGTTTTTGTGGAAAATGAAGAGTTATGTGCCCGAAACCTAAACATTTAAAACATTTGATATTTGAAGTTTTGGTAGGTGACTTAGGAGTAGAAGGATTTGTAGTAGAAACTTTTTTTGGAAACATGGTTTGTTTGGAAAAATTGGAAAGAGAATTTTGAGTAGAAATTTTGTTGACATCCTTCCTAGAAGAGTTGTAGAAATCATCATCATGAGTATTTTTGAAAGTTTTGTTCAAAAGATATGATTCCACCTTGATGGCTTTGCGAAACACGCTCTTTAAAGAAGAATATTCTTTTAATTCTACAAAGTCTCTAATATCTTTTTTCAAACCACGTACAAACCATTTAATCTTTGACTCTTCATTAGCATGCATATTCATTTTAGTCAAAGTTGTTTCAAAATCTTGAAAGTATTCATCTACCATCCTATGTCCTTGAGGAAGCCTTTGGAACTTCAACAAGTGTTCCTTCCTAGAAAGAGGAACAAACCTCGCGCGCATACACTCTTTCAAAGCATTCCAAGAAACCACGGGAGGTTTCTTGCGATATATAATGTCCATTACAATTTTATGCCACCATTCTTTGGCATAGCCCACAAAAGATGAAGAAACTATCCTAAGTTTATCGTCATCTTGGACCTTATACACATGAAAATAATGGTCAACCTTAGTCTCCCAATCTAAATACACATTAGGATCACTATCACCATTAAAACTAGGGACTTTTTTACAAGCAATGTTGAACACTTGGTGATATCTTTGGTCACGGTTATAGCTCTCTTCATGAGAATGATGGTGATGCCACCTTCTATGTTCTTCTTCCCCAAGGACTGAAACTTTGGAAGGAGAATGCTGCTTGTAATATGCACCACTTGAATAGCCAGCCATTTTGCAAATGAAAAACAGAAAACTCACAAAAACAGCAAACAAGTTAAGAAACAAAATTAGCAAAAACAGTGAGCTTGGCAATGAAATTGCCGAAGTGAATTGAGGCAGAAAATAGGTCACTCTCAAAGAAATAATGTCCTTGCACCAATCTGATCTTGAGGTCTTGGAATCCTCAAATGAAAGATGTCAAAGCAAGCACACCAATCTCAAAGGCAACCACAACAAAACCAATGAAACAATAAAGACAAACAAGAAAAGGTATAAGCAAAGAAAGGTAATTGCAAAAGGAATACTATATGTAAGACAAACTCAAAGATTAATGAATGAAAGACAATCAAGAAAATAAAGAACTCAATGAGGAAAGAAGGCACACCAAAATAATACTTAAGGAAAAGCACTAGAGTAGATGAAGAAAACAAAAATTTAGCTACTGGAATTTTTTTTTTTTTTTATTAATGCAAACTGTGCTTGATATTCACTGATTTAACTGGAATGATGTCGAGCGAACTGGATTATGAAATTTAAACCACAGAAACTTCAAGATGTTAACTCAATAATGGCACTGGAATCAATTAAAAACAGTAAGCCAATTAATTGAGATAAATTTTTTAAAATCGCTGCCAGATTACCGTATTCTTTTCGGCCGAATTGTACACTTTTTTTATTTTATTTATCATTTTTGTGTACTTTGAATTTTTGAATGATTCTTTTTTCTACACTTTTCTAACACTTTGAATATCAAAAATCCAGAATTTCAGAATTTTCCAGTGAGTAAATCAATTGCAATAAGGAAAAACAGTAAGCCCTTTTTTTCAGAAACAGAGGAATCCTAATAGGAATAAAAAAACAGAATGATGAACTAGCAAAGACATAATGGAAAATGAAGTATTGGAACTTGTATAGGTCTAGAATACAAGTATGAACTCAATTCTAAAAAGAAAATGCACAAAGGATCAACATCAATTCAGAAAATTATATGACACTAAAGCAAGAAACAATCCAAAACAATAAAAGTACTACTAGAAGTAATGACAATTATGGAATAACATGACTAAGACAAAACTTGACATGATTACAAAATTAAAAGACATATGACAAAAATAACAACAAGTGAAAGGAAGCTTAAGGTAAACTCTAGGAAGGAGAATGCCATTCCAAAAGAGCAACCATACTCATATGAATAATGCGTGCCATAAACCTTTTCACAAGCACTTGGTGTAACAAAAGAAAAACAGCAAGAAAAACTCAATTAACACCTAAAACAGAAACTTAAATTGCAAGAAAATTAAAGAGCTCTTGAAATAAAGTGCTACACAACTCAACAATTAAACAAGAACACACCTAAAATCATGATACCACATGATGTGATTCCACTAGCCATATAGAGAATGCTTCTTGACATTCTTAGGAATCACCTTGAGCTGGACATTATTGAGGCACTTTTCTTAGAGTTGGATCATTGTTCTAAGACCAGAACTCACCAAAAACTAGTACCAAATCCCAAACTCATTTGGATGTTCCACATATTGTCAAATTGAACCAAAAGAGATGGAGGAAAGGCAAAAAACACTAATTAACAACACAAAACAGTAAGGAACCGAATCAAATTGCTGGAATTGAAGAAGAAAAGATGAAAAACAGCCAAGAACACAAATGAACCATAGCTACACAAAACAAGCTGAAATTTTCGAACCAAAACAACTAGAAAACAAGCTAAGACAAGGAAATTAACAAGAGAAGAAAGGAAGGAGAAGAGAATGCTCATGAAGATGGAAGAATGGTTGGATGATCACGCCACTAGAAGTATGGATGCTCCTAGATGAGTGTGCAAGCCGCCACTTGGGGAAACCATGATCCTTCAAGATAAGACTAGAGAAGAAGGCTCAAAAGCTCTCCAATGCTCACTCCAATTTTGAGTATAGTTTCTTTAGATAAATTCAAATCTGAATTGTACAAGCTAAGCACCTTTATTTATAGCCTAGAGGTGCTGAAAAATAGGTGGGAAATTTCAAATAAACTCATTTGAAATTCCCACCAAAAACAAGTCACATGGGAGGTGTGACCTTTTTCTACTATGACACCTCCTAAAAACTATACCTACACCACTCTCCTAAGTCACATGGACAATGTGACTTTATTTTACATTTTCACACTCCTTTATTTAATAAGCACACCTCCTAAAACTATACAAGAGTATTTCAAAGCTTGGCCTTGCCCCTCATGGGGTGGACTTGGGCTCTTTGAGCTTTGGCCTTCTTGGGTTTGGGCTTGGGCTTTGGGCTTGGGCCTCATCTTTATTTTATGTCTTCTTTTAATTTTGAGAAGACTAGAAGGAAGAACTTCAAATGTGAGGGTGGATGTCCTCTTCCTCCATTAATAAAAGCCTCCTTTATTTGATTCTCATCACCCTACTTGAAGAAGAATTTTCTCGGGATGAGAAATTACAGGTAAGGGAAGCTATCTATGTTTCTTTTTTTTTTTATAGAACATTAGATAATTGATTTAGATAATAAGTTAATCTAGTAATTGTATGCATGTTAGGATGTAAAGTTAATTAAACTAAATTTCATTATAGTTTATATGAGTTTGAATATTTGAGGTTGAGATATTGAAATGATTGAAGAATGATTACAACTTCTACTATTTTGGTATCCAATGAAGTATGTAACTTGCACATTTGAAATATGAATATTATATTGTTCTTAGTTAAATTATCAATGTGGTCTAAATGTGAAATTACGTTTTAAATAAATTTGACAATGTTGGTTATTGCGTAGATTTATAAATTAAGATGTATTTCATAATTTGTCACATTAAAAAAATGTAGTCCAAAAATATATACAACAAATAAATAAATATTGTTTAAAAAGACAGGCAACCAGTAAATAAGCGTAATCTAAACATTATGACAAAAAAAATGTTGTCTGTTTTATCAATATGCAACATTGAAAATGTGTTGCCTATTTCTGGCAATATGTAACAGTGAAAATGTGTTGCCTAAAAGACATACAGACAACATGTAAAAAAGTGTTGCCTAAAAACATAGACAACATGTAAATAAGAGTGGACTTTAACAATGACAACATTTCACAAAACGCTGCCTAAACAAATAGGCAACACTGAAAATGTGTTGCCTAAACATTACGAGAAAAAACATTACCTAAAATATTTTCTAAAAAAATCTTGTCTATTATACCAATATAAGGCCACGGCTGCAAAAAACCGTTGCCTAAACCTAAGCCCACAGCTGCATATTCCATGTCTAAAAAAGTGTTTCCAAAGCATTGCCTAAAGTTAAGGCAACGCTTTTCCTACTTTAGAAAACGCTTTTTAGATGTTGTCTAAGGTAAAAAATGGTGTAGTGTCAGTTGACAAGTGCTTCCATTTTATATTATTGTTGCCCCCACAAAGCGTAAAACCTTTCACTATCTAATATTTCCAAATTGGTTTATTGTCATACTGCCTTATCCCCTTCCTTATTTATCAGTTCCTTAAAATATCTCCATTCAATTGGTCTCCCTGTATGATGCAATCCGACTTTGTAGCCTTGCATGCTTTTTTGTGTAGATCTTGTTCTTCAATATTTTTTATTTTAATTTCTTCGATGGAAAGATTAAATTTTAAAGATAGAAATGAGTTGAATCTAAATGAAGTAAGACCAACACTTAGTTTTTAGAGTGAGTTTTAGTCAACACTACTATGAGGAGTCTAGCTAAAAGACAACTCTAGGTAGAACTTTGACAAGTAATAGTGTCACAAAAATTGGAGAACAATTCTTTATCAAATAAAATTTGAAAATACATGGACAAGAAACTTCTATTTATAAGAGAGAAAACTTGCAAGGCAAGCTTCTCAATCAAAAATCCTCTCAAATGAGAAGTGTCGCCTCCTTATTTGTGCAAATCCTCTCTATTCGAAGCGTGACAAGTGGCGTGTCTTTTTTGGAGGAAAATCCTCTCCTTTGAGGAGGGGACATGTGGATCTTGCGAAAATACCATTCACTCGGGTTAGAAACATCAAAGGGGGGAGACATACGTTCCCTCTTGCGTATTAACTCCAAGGTCGAACATCATACAAAACCAGAGGCGTTGTATGGAGAGCGAAGCAAATAAAGGCAACAGTTAAACAAAAGATAAATACTTATACAGGTACACATGCAAGAAAGTTTGTTCGTCGACAAAAATAGAATTATAAATGGAGTCATCATCGTGGCACAATTTGCCCGTCAACGACGCATTGGGACTCACAAAAGGGGGTAAGCTCTACCTCAGGGTGCGCGCAGGCAAACTGAGCAATGGCATCTTAGAACCCTTCACCATAAGCGTCAACAACATCATTCGTGAGCTCCGCCTCTGTCCTTTTGAAGGACTCAATTGTCCCAGCCAAGGACTCGATTTTCTCAGCCAATTCACCCTCAACCTGCCCTAGAAGGATCTCGCGCTGTGTGGCCCTCTCCTCTAGATTGGTCACTTTGCCCTTCAGTTCGGCCTCCAGATCCTCGAGCTCAACCGCACGGGTACGGAAAGGCAAGATTTTCGCTTCTAGTTCAACTGCCTCTTGGCCCTTATCATGAAGGGCCTTTTTGGCATCCTTCTTAGATTGGCGAAGGCTTTCGAGCTCCAAGTATATGGCGATTTCACGGTTGGTAAAGGCTTTGGTCTTGGCGATCAGTTCCTCCTCGAGCTTAGCCACCCTAACCTTGAGGTCCTCGACCTCTTAGGTCCTATTGAGCGCAAGATTGGAGGCAATCAAGAGATCCCCAAGGACATCAACCATGCAGCCCTGAAGAAGATTGCCACTAAGGTCCTCCACCACCTCTTGAACTTGGAAGCGACTAAATATTTGTTGGAGCAGCAAAGGAAGTGGCGAAGTGGAGGGCATCTCTTGGCCCTCGGGAACAGTCTCCCCTCCACCCTCGGGCACTGCAAGGGGAAGTGGAGAGGAGGCGCTGGGAGGATGGTCCATAAAGGTCGGCAACCCTCCCGATGCCGAAGTCGAAGGAGCCACGACCTCACCAACTCTCGACCTTTTGAAGACAAGGCCGGTGCATGTCTCTTCGTCATCGGTGTCAACGACCATCATTCCTTCTGGCCTGTCAATAGAGGGTGTTGGTTCGGTTGGGAAAGGGGCAGGAGCAGCTGAGGTTGAGGGGGCAATGGGCATAGATGTGCCTTCCTCAGTAGCGACTGCCTTTCGCTTGTCCAGCAGATCGACCAGTTTCTTTTTCTTGTTGTTACTAAAGCCCATATTTGTACATAGACAACAAGTTAACGCAAGGTATAAACAACGAAGAGAGACTGCAAGCGATAGTGAGATGTAAGAGGGAATACCAATGGACGTCTTAAGACTTTTTGGGCTAAACTCATGTTTAAACAACTCCAAAGTGTTGAAGGGAGCGGGGAGTCCTGAGTGGAACTCGCACACCCCCCGCTCTTGAGGGGCTATGTCCTCAAGACTTCGGGGTCTCTGAAGGTTGGGTTTCTTCGTCCAATACAAGGGAAACCCATCGAGGAGATCGAGGTCCCTCCGATTACTCCTAATTTTAAAGAAGTTCTTCTTGAACCCCTTATATGATTGTTGGAAGAGCGTTCAGAGCACCCGCCCCACCACCCCATTGAAGTTGACCCATAATTGTTTCCCCAGGGTCCTTAACTTCGAAGAAGAAAAGAAAAGCGTCTACCGACGGCATAAGGTCGAGGCTGTAGCAGAGGATGGCGAAAGCCCTTACGAATGCCCAACTGTTGGGATGTAGTTGGGCAAGGGCTACGTTCACCTCGGTCATAAGTGTGCGTTCGAAGGGAGTGGGTAAACGGAGCCCAATCTTCGGAAGATGGTGGAATAGATAAAGCATAAGGGGTCGTTAGGGTCAGAAGCTTCATCAGAGCACACTGGCTCACCCACGCGACAAGCCACTACCTACACAAACTTATCATGGTCTTTGAAAAAAACGCGCGAGGGGTGGCAGGTTTGTTTCTTCCTGTAAGCCGCTATGCTCCCAAGGGTCATGAACGTGGATGTTTCCTCTAAGAGGTCCACTGGCGCCCAGCGATATAGGGACTTATAGAATGAGGCAGGGGGAGGAGGAACCGAGGAAGAGGTTGGAATTGGGGATGAAGTCAAAATGGAATTGGAGTCTAAAGGAGAAGTTGGTTCGGGAACTCGTTTGGTCATCTTGGATGAGAAAGCTAAAAAGGAGAAGAAAAAGAGAAACTTTAGAAAGTTGAAAGTGGCTTAACTCGACAGAACCGAAGAAACCCAGAAAACAAAGACTCGAAGCATGAACAGTAGAAATGAATGTGCAGACAGATACATAAATCATAAACAGTCCCAGGCAGATATGAGCATGTTACAAATAGCGAAATCATAAATGGCAGAATGATCAGGAAATAAAAATCATACCTTTTGGGTGATGAGGTTCGAGGGTTTGAAGTTTTGGAAGAGAAGAGAGCGTTCTTTCGCAAATGCCAAGTGAAGGTTCGCGTAATCAAAGGTGATGAAACAGTGGTGAGAGCGTAAGGGTTAAAGTGTTTAAACAGTACACAAAGAAGTTCAAGCGCCAACAAGCCTCAACCATTGATCCCGACACTTGTACGTTCACCAACGAAGAAATGATGAGATGTCACTTCGGTGCACTATTCACACCCGTTACCCAGTGCCACATAGGTCGTCCAGTGCGACCACATAGTCTCTTCACAAAAACAAGTTACAACTCAAGACTGGGGGGCTTGTGTCATGACCAGTCCTCGGTCATCGACCCAGAGACTGACTCAGACATCGTGCACCGATGCTTGTTAATGGAAGGGGGCCACGTGAGGTGGGCCCAGACTCACCTACCAGAGAATTGGTTAGTCTTTGATATTTGCATCCTAAACCCCGATGTTGGAGATCGAGATCGAACCCCGAAGATCGGACATCGGTCGTCAGGACGTTGTAGATGGCCATATAAGGTGGGCCCTAGAGTTTTGTTAAGATAAGATTTAAAGACAACAGGTATGTGGGAAGCCTAAGTCAGGAGGGATCCTTGCACGTAGTGTGTATGATGCATGAAGGCGCAACACGTGTGGATAATCCTAGGGGGCGTTACGGCCTATTAGGGTTAGGGTTTCCAAGGAAGCTGCATGCATGGCACGTGAATACTTAGGACACCCACAAAGCAAATGGCGCTAGAAAATAGGTGCACAAGTTGGTAACCAAGCGGCCACTCTGTCATTCGTTGCACTCCATTTAAGGGAAGTTCGTGCACCAGATACGCTAAGATTCTATGAATAGCAGCGCAAGGGCATTCTCGAAGAAACCCTAGTCAAGGGTAACAACACAAAGATAAACCCTAGTTTCAGTCTATATAAAGGGTGTTAAGAACTCTAGTAAGGTACGGATTTCTAAGACTGAAGCTAATATACACACTTGGTGTTTATTTGCCCTAATACTGACTTCAGCGTAGGAGTGCAAACGGCCGCTAGGGCACCCCTTTGTCTTTTGTAGGTGAGAGGTTTCTTGATCAAAGAAGGCATGTTTCTCAGGCAAGACCGAAGTGTGGTAACAGTTGTTAGAGTCAACCGACGGGAGGCAACCGACAAGAACAAAATCCAATTATATCACTATATAACTATCAATTTTTTTGGAAAATAGTACTTTCCTAGTGTAAGGTCCAGAGTTTTTAGTTCCAGACTATGTGGATGGTTAATCAGTAAAACAATCACTATTATGAGAAATTTGTTGTGTGGTTTTGTTTTTGTTGGAACTACGTGAAAAGAAAGTTTATAAAGGTTGAAGTATCTCTTAAATATCTTTATTTATTTAATTTTTTTTATTGATATATTTTTTACAGGATGCTTATTTTCATTTCAAAGGAAAGGTAACATATTAGTTAATATTAAAATAAAAATACAATTAAATATTATAAATTATTTGTCTTTTTATTGTTTAATTACGGTATATTGCTCTTTTAACGTATATATCTTAATTTAATGAATAAAATTTTTATATGATATTGTAGAGTATATATATTATTATTTATCAACATAAATATTTGTTGAATTTATTATATCACTCTCTTCTATGTGACCTTTTATAACGTCTATATATTTTTAGTATAAATGGTTAATATTTTCTGTGTTGTTTTGAAAATCCTATACCTAAAGATATGGATATATAATTAGATGTAAATTTTATTTTTATTCAATTTGATATACAGTTGGGTTTAAATTATAATTTTTTAATAAATCTACATTTGTAATAAGTAATTTTATAATATATATTTATCAGATAAATCCTTCTGTTTAATGTTTACAATTGTTTTATCCGTCTCCAAAGTTAAGAATAAAAATATGTATGGTCTAATTTGAATCAAGAATAATTAAATATTATATATGATTAATTTTTGTATTCAAATTTTTAATAAATTATTATTATATGTTGTTCTTTCTTATTTGTCTTACATATAAGCTTATGAATTCTTTTATTCCTTTTTCCTTTATAACTGCTGAGTATTTCTTTTTATTTTATAATCATTGTGCAAAATACTTTTGATTTTATATTGTGACAAATATTATGAAATATTTCAAATTGAGTGTTGTTTTGGAGGATATATATAAAATATTTGAATACGATATCATCAGCGTATCTATGCTAGATTGCAGGTCTTATTATTTTATAACTAAATATTTCTTTACCTATTAAAAAACTTATCCTCAAATATAAACGTAAAAGATTAATTTCACGTGTTCAAATAAAAGCTGTTTATTTCCTTGTTTTAAGTAAGAAACATAAAACATGTTTAATGATTACACTATTATTCTATTAACCCAAATACTTATTATTAGTTCAGGTAAGTTGTTGGATTAAACATAAGTACATATCGATATTAAAGTAATTAAAAATACTTATTAGTTAACATCTGTTTACTCTAAATATAAAAATTAATTTTAGTTACATCTTCAACAACTTTTTTATAAAATATAGAATAAATCTATATGACAGTTGAATTATATATTTTTATCAATTAAACCATAACATTACACTTCATATAATTTCAAAATTACCTAAAAGTTTATTCTATTATTAAATTTTAATTAACGTATTAGATATGATAAAAAAATTAAATACCTAAATACTAGATAATATTTACAAAAAGTTTAAATTCTATAAAATTTGATGAACATAATCATCAAAATGATATAACCAAATTCGACAATATTGATTAAATTTATACTTTATACAAAAACATTAAAATATAAAAGCCATATATATAATTTAAACCAGCATATCTTGTGTAGCTACACGTAAATACAATATTTAGAATATCAAAAACGAAAAAAAAAATCCTGCTAAGACCCTCCCCCCTCATTTTTTCTTTTCTTATTTTCTCAAACTTTCTCTTTCCATTTCTCTTCCTCTCCCTTCTTCTTTAAATTTTTCTCTCTAATAACTCATCTATTTCAAAATATGATCACACTTTACTCTAGTTGAAGAATCATGATACATTCCCAATCAAATTTTTAAATAGAATAAGTTCATTTTTACTCTAAAGATAATTTATTATTTATTTTTTCTTAGAATTTAGTCATCAATCTTTATGAGAATAATTGAGAATTTTTTTTCTTTCAACTAGTTTTATCATATGTTGAATATTTGTGAGGTTTGAGTAACTTGTTTTAGGTCCCTATAGTTTAAAGTGGTTCCCCTACTTGATCAATAATTTTCTCGGGATGAGAAATTACAGGTAAGGGAAGCTATCTATGTTTTTTTTTTTTTTTATAGAACCTTAGGTAATTGATTTAGATAATAAGTTGATCTAGTAATTGTATGTATGTTAGGGTGTAAAGTTAATTAAACTGAATTTCATTATAGTTTAAATGAGTTTGAATATTTGAGGTTGAGATATTAAAATGATTGAAAGAATGATTACAACTTCTACTATTTTGGTATCCGATGAAGTATGTAACTTGCACATTTGAAATATGAATATTATATACATTATTCTTAGTTAAATTATCAATGTGGTCTAAATGTGAAATTACGTTTTAAATAAATTTGACAACGTTGGCTATTGCGTAAATTTATAAATTAAGATGTATTTCATTATTTGTCACATTAAAAAAATGTAGTCTAAAAATATATACAACAAATAAATAAATAAATATTGTTTAAAAAGACAGGCAACCAGTAAATAAGCGTTATTTAAACATTATGACAAAAAAAATGTTGTCTGCTTTATCAATATGCAACATTGAAAATGTGTTGCCTATTCTAGCAGTATGTAACCGTGAAAATGTGTTGCCTAAAAGACAAACAAATAACATGTAAAAAAGTGTTGTCTAAAAAGACAAACAACATGTAAATAAGTGATCCTGCCGGTTGACTCGAGTGCAAGAGTCTTGCCACGTCAAAGGTATCTTCTGTCGATCATCTTCGCACCACGCTAGCCTTCGATCTCCACGTCTCAAATCCTCTCGAGAACATGAAGAAAACAAAGACACAAAATGGCGCCGCTGCGGCCGATCGCGCTCCGACGCTCAAGTCAGTGACGGAATCACCAAATACTAAGAGAGAAAAGCTAAACTCAAGGAACCGTGCCAGTATTCTCTCAGCGTACTCAAGTGTTCTCAAAAGCGTAAAGAAGTGTTCTAAACGCGCGTACCTCAGAAGTTCGTTAGAGTTTCTTATATACCTGAGCACTTTCTCTCTCCTGACGGTTACACCTCTGGACACGTGGCTCGCATCCAGCTGTACATGTGTCACCATCTTGAGCCCCCTTCTACTTGAGCGTCACCTCTACTCTTCAAGCTATTCGACTAAGTTACCCATGCAAGGAGTAACTCGGTGCGTAGCTTCCTTGGAGCGCGATCTCTTCTAAGTGGCGAGTACGGGGTGTCACCATGCACACCTTCTCTGTGGTCTCGCCTGCCGCTATCACGATCTGCTTCACTTGCACATCATGCATGTTTTGGGAAACTGTTCCCTTGCCTCGACCTCTGGCTAGGGAATGATCATCTGACAACCTCATCCTTCGTGCTCGTACTTCATGAAAGCTTTAAGCAAGCCTTCTGGATCTTTCGGCGATGTTCCCCTTTCGGCGGTCTCTAACCACTTGGTCGCCTAAAACTCACATACGGCGACTATGACGCGAGCCTGGTGACCACCGGTTATACATACCAGAGATCGGAGAATGCCAAGCTAACAATTGGCGACTACACAAACTTCCCGATGTGCTTCCCTTCTGTCAGTCAGGTGTTCCGCTCAACACGTCTACATTATCGCTTGCTGCCACGTCATCACTTCCGACTACCTGATCGGTACACAAGCCCCCCAGTCTTAAGCTGAGACTTGGCAGTGAAAAGACTAAGAGGTCACGTCATCGTCGATCTGCGTGGCACTGGTGCAGATTTCCGTACGTTCGTACCCTCTGCTTTTCTGACGCTCCAACAACCTCTTTTTCCATCACTCGACACGTGGCTTCATCAGCGGTCGTCTTCAACTGTCGTTTGCGCTTCCGAAAACGTTCGAAAAACCCTTAAACCCTTTGCGCTTCCACGGTTCCATCATCTTTCTTCACTCTCAAGCATTTCAAGCGTTTTCTCTACGAACCACGAAGCTTCTCGTCTCTCTCAATCTCCAACTTTCTTCAACGCTCATCCGATCACAAAAAGGTAACCCTTTTACTCCTTCTATGGATATTTGCTGCATTTTAATCGGTTTGCATCATCCATTATCTGTCTGAAGCATACGTTGTGGGCTGTTTTTTCCTTTTCTCCTTTTCTCGTAACTTAGGGCTTCATCCTTCATAACGTTTATCCCAGCGAACCCTTATTCGTTCACTCTGTCTTCTTCCTCCTCAATCGAGTCGTTCTCTGTTATCCTCATTTCATCCCTTTCTCTTTCCTTTGCAGTTCCTGCGATGGCTCACACGAAGTCCACCGCGAACCCTCCTCCTTCATCGCGAAACCCTCCACCCCAAGTGCGTAGGGTTGCCCCTGGGGCAAATCCTCCACCAGCGCGCAACCTATCACGAGCCTCTGGTGCTCCCTCTACTCAGGCTGAGAGGCCTACCTCTTCTCACGCCAATCCCACTCAGGCAACTCCACCAGTCGCCGGAGGAGCCTCCCTTCCTCCGCAAGACTACAAGGAGCTCTACCCTTGGGGCACCCCAACTTTGCTAAAAGAGACCTCCTCAATAAACACCGAGTTGGGCGTGCACCGACTGCGGAAGGGAGACCAATCCGACCTCTCCTTCCACAAAGAGCATGATAGCAAAATGACCGTGCTGCCCTGCCTCCCGGGGGAACCGATCTGCGCGGATAATAAGGGGAACAACGACGAGTTGTTATGCTTTATCTACACGACATTCTTCAAGAAAGTGAAGCTTAGGCTTCCTTTTACCCGCTTCGAGAGAGAGCTACTGACCGAGCTCAACGTCGCCCCTGCCCAGCTTCATCCCAACAGCTGGGCGTTCTTGAGGGTGTTCCAAATCATCTGCGCACACTTGGGGCTACCGGTTTCAGTGGATGTCTTTCTTTTCCTGTTCGAGGCCAAGAATCCCGGAGATCGCCTTTGGATTAGCTTGAACGGGATTGCTGGGAGGTCAATCCTCTCGATCTTCCAGCAATCTTACAAAGACTGGAAGGGGAAGTTCGTCAAGGTGTGCCAAAACGACCAAGACCCTTCCCTGCTCGACGGCTTCCCCTTGTACTGGGTAAACAAGGGGAACAAAGACTCTAAAGAAATCTTCAGGAGGCCAAGGAGTCCTGACAATATGGGGGAGTTAGACAAAGATCTCTGCCTCTTCTGGAAGAGTGTGGCTGCTGCCAACAACACCCTCCCCACCGCCTCAATAATCACCTTCGAGTTCCTTGAGGACCAACTCGAAGCTCACATACGTTAGCTCCTGCCCCAGCACCAAATCTTTCACTTCGAGTTAACATTAACTTAGCGTCTTCACCACTATATTTTGGCATTTCATTATTCTGTGTTGACTCCGATCTTTCATCCATGTACTGCTTGTGTTATCTTATATGAATGCGCTTGCATGTTTTGATGGTATTTTCATGAAGTTCTTCTTGAATCAATGTAGAGTATGGGGCGGAAGCAATGAATGAGAGTGAGCAAGATCCTCCTAAGAGTGGTGTTGATCTTGTAGGTGCATGATAAGTATGGGTATTGAGTGGTTCGGCCAGCTCAAGGGAAAAGATGAAGGAATTGAAGTTTAGAGCCTAGGATTCTAGGGAGAAGCAAAGTTGAGCACAAATGGGCAGCATAACTTTACTCACAATAAACTTGAAAATACAAGGTGTAGGCTCCTCCTTTTATAGGCTAAGGAGGACCATAATGCAACCCTAATGCTAGCCAAATGAAATGTAAATGTGAAGCACATGGGTGCACATGGCACATGGGGAGGGGTGTGTCTAGTTTTTATGCTCACCCCCTCCATGGGCTTTCTAGACCGGCCTTGGTAAATTTAGAGGTTTTTTTAGAAACTCTAAGTTTACCTAGGTTGGTGTTTTAGGTGCCAAAATTAATTCTAAGAAAATTACAAATAAAGTTCCTATGCTAATTTTGACAAGAAATTAAAGTCTACTCTACACTAGAGTTTATGGCATTTGAACATGTAAAAGAACGTCTTCTTGGATCCTCTTGGCCATAACTCTATGGTTGGCCCAAATCTACCCTTTGGTGGGCTTGCATGTGGGCTTGTGCTTGGGCCTCTTCCATCATGTTTGGCTTCTGCCTTGGTTGCTCATCTGTTCTTTATCTTGCGCAGATAATATGTTGGGCAAAGGGAAACTGGTAGAACTGAGGGCGATCGCCCGGTCTCATAAGCTCGCGGCAGGCTCCCAAACCGTGCCCAACTCGGTGGTGGAGATCGCCGCTGCTGAAGGAAAGACTCCTCCCGGAGGTGCAACCTCTTCCGGGGTACTACCCGCCCCTCAAAGGAAAAAGCTGATCTTGAGGAAACCAAAAAGGAAAGCTCCTCAAGTGGTGCAAGAAGAAGAAGAGGATGAAGAAACCACTGAGGATGGCCTCGTTACCAAGAGGACAAGGGTGGCCCCCTCTTCACCACCTGCAATCCAAAAACCAACACCGCCCTCACCACCAGCTCTACTACCACCAGTCCAAGCGACGCCCTTAGCCGCCGCGCCCCCAGTGGTTGAGAGCAACAACCCAAACTTCATAGAGAACCTTCCAAGCGCCTCCACGCCATTCGTATCTACCGGAGAGGGTCCTCCTTCAACCACTTCTATTGCTGGGGCCGCACCAGGAGGAGATGAGGGCGCTCATAACTCGCTGATACTCATAACAGAATCTCCGACCTCACCACCACGCCAAGAAGCCCCCCTTGCCCTTCAAACTCAAGAGGGTGGTGGTGAAAGTCAGCACCAAACTCCCCCAGCACCTCCACCAACAACAACCTCAAGCCTCCCAACCTCCCTCGAATAGATCTTGGGGCCCTTCACAGCTAAACTGAAGATGATGGCGGAGGATCTCCCCTTGATTGTATCGAAAGCCGTGAAGGACTCCCTCAAGAAGCTCCAAGAGGAGAACTCAGCGCTCTAGGAGTCAAATCTGATTATGAGGGCTGAGGCTGAAAAGCTCTCGTGCAACCTGCTAATGACCGAGCTGGAGCACTCAAGGCTGGAGGGTGCCATGGACGCGGAGCTAAGAAGCACGCGCAAGGAGGCCACCGACCTGCGCCAGAAACTGCACCTCCAAGTCCAAGAGAAGATCGACTTGGAAAGCAAACTTGTCCCTTACAGGCTCGAGGTGGTGGACTTGGAGGCTGCAAAGAAGGCGGATGCGACCAAGATGGAAAACCTTGAGAAAAGGTCAGCAGATCAGGAGGTTCTCCTTGGGAAGGTTGAAAAGGAGAGGGACGATGCCATTGCTGAGCTCGCCAAAGCTCGAGAGGAGGTCACAAAGATTGCTGCAGAGTTGGCCCAGGCTCGGGACGAAGGTAAAAAGGCTGCTGAAGACCTTGCTCGAGCTCGCGAGGAAACTGAAGAGCTGAAGAAACAAACACAAGAGCTCGAGCAGGTTGCATGCCAATACCCCGAGCTCGACCTTTCCATGGTGTCGATTTGCAACGAGGTGGTGGATGGGAAGATCGTACCCTCCGAAGACTAGTTGCCTTCCTCCATCACCTTTCCTCTTGTAAAAACATTATATGTAATTCTTCTGCTTATGTACTTGATCACATTCGTGTTCAAACTTGAATAACCACTTTTGTATAACTTTCAATGCTGAAAAGTTGTTTTCTAATACTTCTCTTTAAATGCTTCTTACTTTTACTTGCTTTCACACACTGCTTCAAACTTGAATAAACTGTTAACTTCATAACAATTTATCAAACGGTTAACTCAAAGTAGAACTTGAGGAACTATTAACTTTCAAGCGATGACATTTAATATAACTTGTGAACTTAAGGCAACAAAATTTAACATAAGTTACTTACTAGGCAGCAGGTTTTAACTTAAACTAGTATCACAATACAGTTTACCTGATCTGCCCAGCAAAGTGAGCCCTTATTCCTGTCATCACCTGGAATTCTTCTGATCGCCGTAGGGTTCTGTCGATGTGAACTCTCTTGCCTTCATAACTTGACCATTGTTCCCTCATCTGGGGGGTAGAGGCGCCTCTCGGATCCTTCTCTACCTCCCTGAGTTTCAGAGCAATGAGCTGGATAGTGAGGTGTTCTCTTTGAACCTACCTTGGCTATCTTTTTAACTTCTTTCACCCTTCACCCCATACCTGAACTCGTTCACGACGAGAAGGATTTTATCTATCTTCGCACCGCCTACAAGCGTGGAAGCTTTCTCTGGTCTTACTAGGTCAATATTGATGTTTCACTTAAAGGGGGAAAGGCGTTTTCCTTCCTTCCCCACCGTTTAAGGTCACGAACACCCTTGACTTTTCAGTTCATCTTGCCTGAACTCACTCTGAGCTGAGAAGGACTTTTTTCTGGTGCCTCAACTTGCCCAGGGTGTACATCTCCTCCCCCCTGGATGCACTGAGGACTTTTAATCTTGCCTCTATCTGCTGGTGCAGAGAGGTCTTTCAATCTGTTCTTGCCTGCACTCGCTCAAAGGCGAGGAGGACTTCTTCTATTCTCGCCTGCTCTCGCTCAACGGCGAGGAGGTCTTCTTCTGTTCTCGCCTGCACTCGCTCAAAGGCGAGGAGGTCTTCTTCTGTTCTCGCCTGCACTCGCTCAAAGGCGAGGAGGACTTCTTCTTGCCTGCACTCGCTCAAAGGCGAGGAGGACTTCTTCTTGCCTGCACTCGCTCAAAGTCGAGGAGAACTTTCTCTTGCCTGCACTCGCTCAAAGTCGAGGAGGACTTTCTCTTGCCTGCACTCGCTCAAAGTCGAGGAGGACTTTCTCTCTTTCTCGCCTGCACTCGCTCGAGGGCGAGGAGGTCTTTTTCTCTTTCTCGCCTGCACTCGCTCGAGGGCGAGGAGGTCTTTTTCTCTTTCTCGCCTGCACTCGCTCGAGGGCGAGGAGGTCTTTTTCTCTTCTTGCCTTAGGACGCACGAGAGCGTTGAGGTCTTTAATTATCACTGGTGCCTCCGATCGCCGAAAGACGATGAGGACTTTAAAACTTTTAACTGGTGCCGCCAATCGCCGAAAGATGATGGGACTTTAAAACTTTTAACTGGTGCCGCCAATCGCCGAAAGACGATGGGGACTTTAAAACTTTTAACTGGTGCCGCCAACCGCCGAAAGACGATGGGGACTTCAAAACTTTTAACTGAGAGCATGCGATATAACTTTGAACTTGCCTTAAATCACGCACGACTGATAAGGTCTTTTTTCGATTCTAAAAACTTTCAACATTAAAGGCATGCAAACTCAGAAACATAAGCTTGGAAACTCTTCTTTACTGGGTGGCCTCATTAAAAACCCTCCTTAGGGAAAAAAGAGTGCCCCCTTCAAAACTGTTTTAACAGAAAGCTTGTAAATCTCTTCATGTTCGTTTTTACTTACAAAGCTTTAACTGTAATATAACTTGAGGTGTGTGGCGTTCCAGGTGCGAGGAATCGCCCCTCCTTCTAACGTTTCTAAGCAGTAGGCGCCGTTCCCGAGCACCTCGGTTATTCTGAACGGTCCCGTCCACTTAGGCGATAACTTGTTCTCCATCTCGTACTGATGAGCCTTCCTCATCACCAGGTCGCCCTCTCTAAACTGCCTTGGCATTACCCTAGAGTTGTATCTTCGCTCAATCCTCCTTTTTACTGCCTCGGCTTTTACTCTTGCCTCCTCCCTGACCTCATCCAGTAAATCCAGATTCAACCTTCTTTCTCCGTTCGAGTCTTCCGCCACAAAGTTCTGCAATCTCGGCAAGCTCTCCTAGATTTCAACTGGAATCATTGCATCACATCCATAAACCAAGCTAAACGGGGTCTCGTGGGTTCCTGACTGCTCAGTGGTATGGTACGCCCAAACTATGCGGGGTACCTCTTCAGCCCACGATCCCTTAGCTTTCTCTAGCCTTCTCTTTAAACCTCTCAGCAACACCCGATTGGCAGACTCTTCTTGGCCATTTGTCTGTGGGTGCTCGACGGATGCAAACACCTGCTATATTCCCACCTTTTCGCACAGCTTTTTCAACAGGTGACTTGCAAACTGAGTTCCATTGTCCAACGCCAGGCGCTTAGGCACACCAAACCGGCACACGAGATTCTTCCACACAAAACCTTCGATCTTATGTGCGGTGATCTGGGCTATTGGCTCCGCTTCGATCCACTTGGTGAAGTATTCAATCGCCACCACCAAGTACTTCATCTACCTGACCGCCAATGGGAAAGGTCCCAGAATGTCAATTCCCCAAGTATGAAACGGCCACGGGCTGTAAATTGACTTCAGCTCTTCTGGAGGTGCCTTGTGCCAGTCGGCGTGCTGCTGACATTGCTTGCAACATTGTGCATACCTCTTGCAGTCTTCCCCCATCGTTGGCCAGTAATAACCTGCACGGAGAGTTCTTGCAGCCAGAGCTCGACCCCCGACGTGACTCCCACATATACCTTCATGGAGCTCGGCCATAATTCTAGTGCATTTTTCTCCGTGCACACATTCTAGGAGTGGGTGTGTAAACCCAAACCTGTACAGCTCGCCGTCGATCATGGTGAACTTGCTAGAGTTCTTCTTTATCTTCCTAGCCTCCGTCGGATCCAGCGGGAGAACGCCATCTGCCAGGCAGCGCTGGTATTGTGTTATCCATGTGTCTGGCTTATGCGTAGCGCAGACCTGCACCACGTTCGCCCTCTCCTCTCGACACGCTCTTATTCTTGGCGATCTCAAGGTCTCCTGGGTCAAGGACCTGTGACTCCTCACCGCCTTCTCCGTCGACTTGCTTATCTGAAGAACCAGGTGGTCTGCCACAAACGCCCTGGGCGTCTTCAGAGTTTCTTGAATAACTGTCCTCTGCCTACCCTCCTTGCCCAAACTGGCGAGCTTGTCTAGCAAGTCAGCTCGGGCATTTTGCTCTCTGGGTACATGCACCACCTCAAACGAGGCAAAGGAACCCTTCAACTCCTGCACATACTCCAAGTAAGCCGCCATTTGTTACTTGTCCCGTGACCAACAATGAGTCACTCTTGGCCATCAACACTCTAGCCCCCATCTCCTTAGCCAACAAAATGCCTGCGATCAACGCCTCACATTCTGCTTCATTGTTGCTGGCTTTAAAAGCAAATCTCAGGGACTGTTCTATCAGCACGCCGTTGGGCCCCTCTAGAATGACTCCAGCACCGCTGCCTTGCTGGTTAGACGATCCGTCCACCGAAAGTACCCAACGAAAGTCGTCCCCCTCAACTCGTGCTGCTTCCGACGAGAGCTCGACCACGAAATCAGCGAAAATCTGCCCCTTGATCGGTCCTCGGGGCTCGTACTTGATGTCGAACTCCGACAGCTCCACCGCCCACTTCACCATTCTCCCAGCTACATCGGGCTTCTTCAAGACTTTCTGGATAGGCAAGTCGGTCATTACCAGCACTGTAAAACTGTGAAAATAGTGGCGCAACCTCCTCGCCGAAAATACGACCGCTAGTGTAGCTTTCTCCAAGGCTTGATACCTGACTTCTGGGCCTTGCAACACCTTGCTGACGAAGTAAATAGGTTTCTGAGCCTGGTCTTGATCTTGGGCGAGCACCGCACTCACCGCCCTCTCAGTTACAGCAAAATACAACCTGAGAGGGGTTCCCACCAAAGGTTTGCACAAAACCGGCGGGCTCGCCAGGTACTCTTTAAGCTTTACGAAAGCTTCTTCGCATTCCTTCGACCAGACAAACTTGTTGTTCCGCCTCAGGCATTGGAAATACGGATGGCCTTTCTCTCCACTAGCTGACACGAAACGAGACAGGGCGGCCATCCGATCTGTAAGCTGTTGCACCTCTTTTACGGTAGTCGGGCTTCTTATCGCCAAGATGGCAGCACACTTATCAGGATTTGCCTCTATTCCTCTTTTAGTTAAAAGGAAACCCAAGAACTTCCCCGCCTCCACGCTAAAAATGCACTTCTCGGGGTTTAGCTTTAATCTGAACTTGGCAATCGTGGTAAACAGCTCCACCAGATCTGAGACGTGCTTGCTTTTCTCTAACGAGGTCACGACCATATCATCTACGTACGCTTGCACATTCCTTCCCAGCATCGGTGCAAGTACCTTATCCATCAACCTTTGGTACGTGACCCCCGCGTTCTTCAGCCCGAAGGGCATCACCTTGTAGCAGTAGCACGATTTCTCAGTCATGAAGGCGGTCTTCTCTTCATCCATGGGATGCATCTTTATTTGGTTATACCCCGAGAAGGCGTCCAGAAAACTCAGCAACTTGCACCCTGCTGCGCTGTCGACCAGGGCATCTATGCTTGGCAAAGGGTATGAATCCTTTGGACAAGCCTTGTTCAGGTCTGTGAAGTCGACGCACATGCGCCACTTCCCGTTGCTCTTCTTTACCAGCACGACATTAGCTAACCATTCAGGGTACTGGACCTCCCTGATATGGCCTGCGGCGAGGAGCTTCTGCGTTTCATCCCTAATCGCCTGTCTCCTCTCCTCGTTAAACTTCCTCCTTCTCTGTCGCACTGGTCTGACCTATGTGTCCATTGCCAAATGGTGACACAAGAAATCGGGGTCGACTCCCGGCATGTCTGAAGCAGACCATGCAAAAGCATCCAGATGTCGTTCTATCACCTTGGCGATCTGGTCTTGGAGCTCACCCTCCAAAGATCTTCCCAACTTGAAGACCTTACCCCCGATCTCCCTCTCGAGCCACTCCTCGATGGGTTTGGGCCTGGTTTCCCTGGCGATTCCCGACTCCCTCGCTTCCTCTAGGCGGTTTCTCGCTTCTTCTTCCCGTCCGGTGCTCTTTCCCTCAACCTCAGCATCTACCATGGTGACATCGCCTCCGGCGGTCACTTCCATCGCCGCATCAGCAACTCGCCATTCTGTTGGCCTGGGCTTCACACCGGGAGGCGGCGTCGTGGTGATGTAGCTCACCGACCTCTTATTCTTGAGGCTGTTTTCGTAGCACTTCTTTGCCTCCTTTTGGTCAGATCTGATGGTGATCACCACCCCCTCCATCGATGGCAACTTAACCTTCATGTGCCTGGTTGAGGGCACAGCTCCTATTTTGTTGAGGGTTGGCCTTCCCTACAGAATGTTGTACGTTGAGGGGGCATTCACGACGAGGTACTTGATTTTCTCCGTCCTCGAGGCCACCTCATCCGTGAACGTTGTTCTCAGCTCAATGTACCCCCTGACCTCCACCTGATCGCCAGCGAACCCATATAGGCATCCTCCATAGGGCCTTAACTGGTCAAGGGGTAGTTGCAACTTGGTGAAAGTCGGCCAGAACATCACATCTGCCGAGCTTCTCTGGCCCACCAGCACCCGATGGACCTTCCTTCCCGCCGTGACTAGCGAGACAACTATGGGATCGTTGTCGTGAGGCACAACGTCCCTGGATCCTCCTTTGTGAACGTAATGTCCACATCTGGCGAGTGGTCTTCGAACACATCTACTGCCATCACAGACCTTGCATATTTCTTCCGCTGTGATGCAGTGCACCCACCACCTAAGAAACCTCCGGCGATGGTGTGGATCTCGCCATGAGTGGGCATCTCATGCTGCTGACCCTCACTGCTCGCCGGCTGAGAGCTCGACGCACCCCCCGTCCTCTTGTCCAGCAGGTAATCATTCAAGAAGCCGCTCTTGACCAGGTCGTCGAGCTGGTAACCCAGGGCCAAACATGAATCAAGGGTGTGACCAAAACTCTGGTGGAACTCACACCAGGTGTTTGGCTTTGGTCCTAACACCTTGTCGCCAACTTTCTCAGGCGCTTTAAGCTTGGCAGCTATGTTGGGAATGGTGATCAGGTCCGCCAATCCCATGACAAACTTGTACCTAGGTGGGCGATTGAACTCCCTAGGGCGCCCTGGGCCCCTTCCCTTGTTTTTCTTTGGATCGTAAGGATGGCGAGTCCTTTGATCCTTCTTGGTCGTCGCCGTCTCCAGCACCCTCTGCGGCTGGATTCTAGTCTGGGCTCGTGGCCTAGTAGGAGCCACGCTCCCTCTCTTCTCGGCGACCTCACTCTCGTCGGCAATGTGGGCCACCGCAAGTCGCCTAACTTCAGCAAACGTGGCGGGGTGGGCCCTAATCAGCGCCTCACAGAAAGGTCCCGACAGCACACCCTTTTTGAAGGCGTATACCAACATCTCCTCGTCTTTGGCAGGTGAGCGGACCATCTGTGCCCCAAAACGATTCAGATAGTCCCTGAGGGACTCTCCCTGATACTGCCTTACGTCGAACAAATCATAAGACACCCTAGGTGGCGCCTTGTTCACAATGTACTGGTTGACGAAAAGCTTCGAAAACTGCTGGAAATTGGTTATGTGACCTGTAGGCAGGCTCACAAACCATTCCAGCGCTGTTCAGCATCTGAGCCTCCTGACAGCATCATCTGCGTGTGGAACGTAGGGAGGTGTGCTTCAGGATCCTCCACGCTGGTGATCAAACGACATCGGGAAAACGCACGGAGGTGATGACGGTACAACTTCCTCCACCGTTGTGCGTCCTCTCTGCTCGTGAAGAGCTTGACGCAATTCCTCAGTGACCTTGCTGAGCTCTTCATTCCTGGCCAGAGAGGCGACCAGGTCTTCATGCATTTTCGCCTGCTCTATGCGCGATGCCTCCATGTTTTCTTGCAACGCGCGCATGATCTCCATCATTTGCGCCATGGTC
Source organism: Phaseolus vulgaris (assembly GCF_000499845.2). Classification (NCBI taxonomy): domain Eukaryota; kingdom Viridiplantae; phylum Streptophyta; class Magnoliopsida; order Fabales; family Fabaceae; genus Phaseolus; species Phaseolus vulgaris. Next base: position 27,768,477 of record NC_023749.2, read on the forward strand.
ATGGCGCTTTCTGCAGCAGCTGGCACAACGGGACTGGAACGCGTACTTCTCATCTTTCTCATGAAAATCAACAGATCAAGCTTTAGCGAACAAAACCTTCACCTGCGAAACGATCGATCCAACAATTAATCGGTCAAAACCTCTTAAACTCCAAAGAACTTCCAAGAACGCAACCACAACAGCACGCCGATAGATTCGGATGCCAAAACCTCCACAGAAACTTGCAATCTCAGCACGAACTAAATGCTTCTCCACCAGAACTCCCGATTCACCGGTCCAAAACATGAACGAACGGTGAAGACTTCGATTCCCCGATCAAAACTCGCACAAACGCCGAAAAACTTCACCTCACCGAACAAGAACTCAAACAAACGGGGAAAACCTCAATTCACCGAACAAAAGCTCCAGCGAACGGTGAAAAACATCAAGCTACCGATCGAAAACTCAAACCAACGGTGAAAAGCGCCGAAAATGGTTGCACCAGCACACAACCACACAAAAACTGCAGAAACTTCAAGAACTCACCCTGTGGATGGGAAACACGTTTTACACGGCCCCCACGGTGGGCGCCTGATGATCCTGCCGGTTGACTCGAGTGCAAGAGTCTTGCCACGTCAAAGGTATCTTCTCTCGATCAGCTTCGCACCACGCTAGCCTTCGATCTCCACGTCTCAAATCCTTTCGAGAACCTGAAGAAAACAAAGACACAGAATGGCGCCGCTGCAGCCGATCGCGCTCCGACGCTCAAGTCAGTGACGGAATCACCAAATACTAAGAGAGAAAAGCTAAACTCAAGGAACCGTGCCAGTATTCTCTCAGCGTACTCAAGTGTTCTCAAAAGCGTAAAGAAGTGTTCTAAACACGCGTACCTCAGAAGTTCGTTAGAGTTCCTTATATACCTGAGCACTTTCTCTCTCCTGAAGGTTACACCTCTGGACACGTGGCTCGCATCCAGCTGTACACGTGTCACCATCTGGAGCCCCCTTCTACTTGAGCGTCACCTCTACTCTTCAAGCTATTCGACTAAGTCACCCATGCAAGGAGTAACTCGGTGCGTAGCTTCCTTGGAGCGCGATCTCTTCTATGTGGCGAGTACGGGGTGTCACCATGCACACCTTCTCTGTGGTCTCGCCTGCCGCTATCACGATCTGCTTCACTTGCACATCATGCATGTTTTGGGAAACTGTTCCCTTGCCTCGACCTTTGGCTAGGGAATGATCATCTGACAACCTCATCCTTCGTGCTCGTACTTCATGAAAGCTTTAAGCAAGCCTTTTAGATCTTTCGGCGATGTGCCCCTTTCGGCGGTCTCTAACCACTTGGTCGCCTAAAACTCACATACGGCGACTATGACGCGAGTCTGGTGACCACCGGTTATACATACCAGACATCGGAGAACGCCAAGCTAACAATTGGCGACTACACAAACATCCCGATGTGGTTCCCTTCTGTCAGCCAGGTGTTCCGCTCAACACGTCTACATTATCGCTTGCTGCCTCGTCATCACTTCCGACTACCTGATCGGTAGAATAAGCGTTGCCTTTACCAATGACAACATTTCACAAAACATTGTCTAAACAAATAGGCAACACTGAAAATGCGTTGCCTAAACATTACGAGAAAAAACATTACCTAAAAGATTTTCTAAAAAAATGTTGTCTATTATACCAATATAAGGCAACGGCTGCAAAAAAACCTATACCGACCAGGTCATCGGGTGTGACGACGTGTCTAGCATGTGCTATGTGGGGCGTGCTCAACAGAACACGTGGACAAGAGAAAGATGAATAGTTCAGAAGTGAGCATAGTCGCCGATTCGTGGAATTGGCGTTCTATAGTAAACATGGTCGGATGTCGCCGGGGTTGTGTGTCGTCAACGTAGTAGATAATGGAAGATCAGGTGGTCTGACATCCCCACAGAGAGCACATCGCCGAATCTTCCAGTAAGCTTAGTTAAAGCTGCTGGAGGCTGAGAAGAGTAAGTTCAAGCGTATAAGTTCAGTAAGATGATTGTTGCGCCGGCATGGGGCGTGAAGGTCGTGTGGGTTGAAGGGAACAACTTGCCCATTAGCGACAGGATTCCCAGAGTGGACATTCGTTGGTGGCAAGGTTTCCTCAGCTAGAACATGCATGGCGTAGCAATAAGGAGGGTGCCACTTGCGACAAGCGATGTCACAGAGATGGTGCACTTTGTTGCATCCGATACTCGCCTAGTCAAGTGGTGTTCCAGACTGTATTACGTGCTAGATTACTCCTTGAATAGGGGACTTAGCCGCACGACTGGTTACTACACAAAAATAACGCTCAAGTTACCCCAGCCCAGATGACGACACGTGTAGGGTTGGATGCTACCTGTTACCCCAACCCAGATGATGACACGTGTAGGGTTGGATGTAATATAAGAAATGACGCTCGGGTTACCCTAGCTCAGATGATGACACGTGTAGGGCTGGGTACTACCTGCTACCTTAGCCCAGATGGTGACACGTGGAGGGTCGGATGCGAGCCACGCGTCCAAAGCATAACTGTCTGGAGAGAAAAAAAACCTAGCTATAAAGGTAAACTTAACAGAATTTGCAGAGGTACGTTTTTCATTACGGCTCATTGTTTTGGGTTCAGTGCACTTTAGTACGGTTCTGCAGAGTATAGTTTTCTCTCAGTTTTTGGGTGTTCTTGTCACTGACTTGAGCGTCGAAGCGCCACCGGCCGCAGAGGCGCCACCTTGTGTTTTTCACGTTCTCAGAGAGGATATCTGTGGTGTGAACTTAAAGGGCACGTGATGTCAAGCTGGTGAGGAAGATCGTGACAAGGCAATGCTCTTGCGCTAGGTCAACCGGCAGGATCATCTGGCGCCCACCGTGGGGCCGTATGAAAGGTGATTCCCAACCACAGTTCGAGTTTGTTGAAGTTTTGGTGTTTTCTGTTCGACTGCTTGCTGTCGCAGTCAGTTTTCAAAGTTTTCACCGTTCATTTGGAGTTTCTTTGAGTTGCTAAGTTTGTTGAGAAAGGATGAGGACAACACGGTCCAGTTCAGTCGCGTCATCAACCGAGGAGGACACTGTGTCCATGACGCAGGTGATGGAGATGATGAGGACGTTGCAGGAGAACGTAGCTGCATCGCGTTCTGAACAAGAAAGAATGCACGAGGCGCTGGTGGCCTCACAAGCTAGGAATGAAGAGCTCAACAGGATCAAAGAAGAGTTGCGTAAAGCTCTTTAGGGACGGGAGGAGCGCGCGATTGGGGACAGATCTGCACCCCCATCCCCACCGCGTAGCTTTCCCATGCCATTTTCTCAAGAGATCATGGACACGGTGGTTCCTGCAAATACAGTAGCAGTGAAAGCGTCTTTCACCGGGGTGGAGGACCCTGAGGCTCACCTCACGGCGTTTCACACTTAGATGATGCTCTCAAGGGGGGTCAGACGCGGTCTACTGCAAGGTGTTCATGAGCACTCTCAGTGGAACAGCACTGGACTGGTTCGTCAGTTTACCTACTGGCCACATTACCACGTTTCAGCAGTTCTCCAAGATGTTTGTTGAGCAGTATATAGTGAACAAGGCACCGCCGTTGGTGTCTTACGATATGTTCGACGTGAGGCAGTACCAAGGGGAGTCCCTGAAGGACTTCTTGAACAGATTCGGAGCTCAGATAGTCCGCTTGCCAGGCAAAGATGAAGTAATGTTTGTACATGCCTTCAAAAAGGGCGTGTTGCCTGGGCCTTTTAGTGAGTCGCTTATCAGGAGTCACCCCGCCACGTTCGCTGAAATTCGGCGACGTGTCGTGGCTCACATCGCCGCTGAGAGCGAGGTCTCCGAGAAAAGGGGAAATGTGGCCCAAGCTAAGCCACACGCTCAGACTAGGATCCAGCCGCAGAGGGTGATGGAGGCGGCGGCGGGGAAGAGGGATTAGAGGATGCGTCATCCTTATGACCTAAATAAGAGTAAGGGGAAGGGGTCGGGGTGGCCCAGAGAGGCTAATCGCCCACCAAGGTATGAGTTCGTGATGGGGTTGGCTGATCTGATCGCCATCCCGAACATTGCTGTCAGGCTCAAAGTGCTTGAGAAGACGACGGAAAAGGTGTTAGGATCAAAACCAGATGCGTGGTGTGAGTTCCATAAGAGCTTTGGCCACTCTATCAACTCGTGTTTGGCTTTGGGATACCAACTCGCCGAGTTGGCCAAATGTGGGTTCTTGAAGGATTACTTGCTGGAGAAGCAAGCGGGCCAGTCATCAGGTTCCCAACCGGCGGGCAATGAGGGACAGTAGCACGAGGTACCCATTCACGGCGAGATCCACATCATAGCTGGTGGATTCTCGGGTGGAGGGTGTACTGCATCGCAGCGCAAGAAGTACGCAAGGTATGTGATGTCAGTGGAAGTTTTTGAGGATCACTCACCCGACGTGGACATCACGTTCACCAAAGGAGACCTTAGGGACGCTGTGCCTCACGACAATGACCCTATCGTGATCTCGCTTGTTACGGCGGGAAGGACTGTCCATCGGGTGCTGGTCGATCAAGGAAGTTTGGCGGATGTGATGTTTTGGTCGACTTTTGAAAAGTTACAATTATCCCCTGACCAGCTGGGGCCATATGGGGGCTGCTTGTACGGTTTTGCCGGTGATCAAGTGGAGGTCAGGGGGTATATTGAGTTAAGGACGACGTTCACAGATGGCTTGGTCTCGCGCACAGAGAAGATCAGGTATCTTGTCGTGAACGCTCTATCGGCATACAACATCCTGTTGGGAAGGCCAACACTCAACAGGACAGGAGTTGTGCCTTCAACAAGGCACATGAAGGTCAAGCTACTATCAATGGAAGGGGTGATCATCACCATCTGTTCTGACCAAAAGGAGGCGAAGAAGTGTTATGAAAACAACCTAAAAAACAAGAAATTTGTATGCCACGTAACCACAGCGCTGCCCCTTGGTGTGGAGCCTGAGCAGGAAAATCGGCGAGTTGTGGATACGGCGTTGGAGGTGGTCGTCGAGGGCGATGTGCCAATGGAGGATACCGAGGCGAGGTTCGAGAGTGCCGCTCGGGTGGAGGAAGAGACAAACTTCCCGGAGACTGCCAGGGAGTCAGGTATCGCGAGGGCACTGATCGCCAGCGAGAAGAGGCCTCAGCTAGTGGAGGAGTGGCTTGAGAAGAGGATCAACGACAAGACGTTTAAACTGGGGAAAACCTTAGATAGCGAGACACAAGACCAAATCGCCATGGTGATAAGTAGACACCTGAATGCATTTGCATGGTCTGCTTCAGACATGCCGGGAATTGACCCCGATTTCTTGTGCCATCGTTTAGCAATGGATCCCCAAGTCAGGCCAATCCGCCAGAGAAGGAGAAAGTTCAACGAGGAAAAGAGACAGGCGATCAAGGACAAAACGCAGAAACTCCTTGCAGCAGGCCACATCAGGGAGATCCAGTATCCAGAATGGCTCGCCAACGTCGTTCTGGTCAAGAAGAGCAGTGGGAAATGGCGGATGTGCGTTGACTTCACAAATCTGAATAAGGCCTCTCCAAAGGATTCTTATCCTTTTCCAAGTATAGACGCCCTGGTAGACAGTGCATCAGGGTGCAAGTTGCTCAGTTTTTTGGATGCCTTCTCAGGATACAACCAAATTAAAATGCACCCCATGGATGAGGAAAAGACTGCTTTCAAGACGGAAAGGTCATGCTATTTCTACAAGGTGATGCCCTTCGGGCTGAAGAATGCGGAGGCCACGTACCAGAGGCTAATGGACAAGGTGCTCGCCCCTATGCTCGGGAGGAATGTGCAGGCATATGTTGACGACATGGTCGTAACATCCCTGGAAAAGAGCAGGCACGTCGCTGATCTGGAAGAGTTGTTCGTTACGATAACCAAGTACAAGTTGAAACTGAATCCTGAGAAGTGTATTTTCAGAGTGGAGGCAGGGAAATTTCTGGGATTCCTCTTGTCGGAGAGGGGAATCGAAGCAAACCCCGACAAATGTGCCGCCATTCTGGCGATGAGGAGTCCTGCCACTGTGAAGAAGGTGCAGCAGCTCACGGGACGGATGGTCGCTCTGTCCCGATTCGTATCTGCCAGTGGAGAGAAGGGCCACCCGTACTTCCAATGCTTAAAGTGGAATAACAGGTTTGTCTGGACAAAGGAGTGTGAAGAAGCTTTTGTGAAGCTCAAAGAATACTTGGCGAGCCCACCGGTTCTGTGCAAACCTCAAGCGGCAACGCCCCTCAGGTTATACTTTGCCATAACTGATAGGGCGATAAGTGTGATGCTCGTCCAAGATCAAGATCAGGTCCAGAAACCCATCTATTTTGTTAGCAAGGTGTTGCAGGGCCCAGAGGTGAGGTATCAGGCCTTAGAGAAGGCGGCGCTGGCGGTTGTATTTTCGGCGAGGAGGCTGCGCCACTACTTCCAGAGCTTTACAGTGTTGGTAATGACTGACTTACCCATCCAGAAGGTTTTGAAGAAACCGGATGTAGCTGGGAGGATGGTGAAATGGGCGGTGGAGTTGTCAGAATTCAACATCAAGTATGAGCCCCGGGGACCGATCAAGGGGCAAATCTTCGCTGACTTCGTTGTCGAGCTATCATCCGAAAGAGTGCAGAACCCCGGGGATGATTTTCGTTGGGTACTCTCGGAGGATGGGTCGTCTAACCAGCTGGGTAGCGGGGCTGGAGTTATTTTGGAGGGACCCAACGGTGTGTTGATAGAGCAATCTCTGAGGTTCGCCTTTAAAGCAAGCAACAATCAAGCGGAGTGTGAGGCTTTGATCGCCGGTATTCTATTGGCAAAGGAGATGGGAGCAAAAGTGCTGATGGCCAAGAGTGATTCGTTGTTGGCCACTGGGCAGGTAACCGGCGAGTTTCAGGCCAAAGATCCAGCGGGAGTGACGAAGATGACTCAAGTTTGCGCTATCCATGAGCCAGATACATGGATAACGCCCTACCAGCGCTATATGGCGGATGGCGTGCGCCCAATGGACTCGACAAAGGCCAGAAAGATAAAGAAGAACTCCAGCAAGTTCACCCTCATCGATGGCGAGTTGTACAGGTTTGGTTTTACGCACCCTCTTCTGGTGTGTGTACACAGGGAGAAGTGCGTGAGAATCATGGCTAAGCTTCACGAGGGGATCTGTGGGAGTCACATCGGGGGTCGAGCTTTGGCAACAAGGACCCTCCGTGCAGGTTATTATTGGCCCACGACGAGAGAAGATTGCAAGAGATATGCCCAGCGTTGTAAGCAATGCCTGCAACACGCCGATTGGCACAAGGCGCCCCAGAGGAGCTAAAGTCGATTTACAGCCCTTGGCCGTTCCATACGTGGGGAATCGATATTCTGGGACCTTTTCCTTTGGCGATCAGGCAGATGAAGTATTTGGTTGTGGCGATCAAGTACTTCACGAAGTGGATTGAAGCGAAACCAGTAGCCCAGATCACCGCACACAAGATTCAGAGTTTTGTGTGGAAGAACATTGTGTGCCGATTTGGCATGCCCAAGCGCTTGGTATCAGATAATGGGACTCAGTTTGCAAGCCACCTGTTGAAGAAGCTGTGTGGGGATGTTGGGATTCAGCAGGTGTTTGCTTCTGTGGAGCACCCACAAACGAACGGCCAAGTGGAGTCAGCCAACCGGGTCTTGTTGAGAGGGCTGAAGAGGAGGTTGGAGAAGGACAAAGGGTCTTGGGCTGAAGAGGTCCCCCATATAGTATGGGCGTACCATACCACTGAGCAATCGGGAACCCACGAAACCCCGTTTAGTTTGGTGTATGGGTGTGACGCGATGATTCCAGTTGAAACTCAGGAAAGCTCGCCGAGATTCCAAAACTTTGTGGCGGAAGACTCGAACGAAGAAAGGAGAATGAACTTGGATTTGCTGGATGAGGTCAGGGAGGAAGCGCGGGTGAAGGCCGAGACAGTAAAGAGAAGAGTTGAGCGTAAGTACAACTCCAAGATAAGGCCGTGGCAGTTCAGAGATGGTGACCTGGTGATGAGGAAGGCCCACCAGTACGAGATGGAGAACAGATTGTCACCCAAGTGGACAGGACCGTTCAAAATAACCGAAGCACTCGGGAACGACGCCTACCGCTTGGAGACGCTGGAAGGAGGGGCGATTCCTCGCACTTGGAACGCCACCCATCTCAAGTTTTACTACAGTTAAGGCATTGTAAGTAGCAATTAACTCGAACAGTTTAAGATGTATCAGTTTAAACAATATTTCAAGGGGGCAGTCTTTTTTCCCTAAGGAGGGTTTTTAACGAGGCCACCCAATAAAGAAGGTTTCGAAGTTTATCGAAGTTTCCCAGTTATTAAGTTTGCATGCTCATCGTTTTCTAAGTTTTCGGAAAGAGACTTTATCGCCTTTGTGTAGTTTTAAACAATGGTGAATCCAAATCGCATGCATCCAGTACAAATATTTCGAAGTATGAAGTTTTAAACCCTCATCGCCACCTGGCGATCGGAGGTGCAAGATAAAGTTTTAAGTCCTCATCGCCACATTGCGATCGGAGGCACAAGAATAAAGTTTTTTAAGTCCTTACCGCCACCCGGCGATCGGAGGCACAAGTATAAAATTTTCTGACCGCCATCTGGCGAGAAAGAGATTGAAAAGACCTCCTCGCCTCGAGCGAGTGTAGGCAAGAAAGAGATTGAAAAGACCTCCTCGCCTCGAGCGAACGTATGTGAGAAAAGATTAAAGTCCTCCTCGCCCTGAACCAGCACGCCGGGAGTACAATCGCCCGCCTAAGCACAAGTTTGTCATGGGATTGGCGGACCTGATCGCCATTCCCAATATATCAGCTAGGTTGAAAGCGCCCGAGAAGGTGGGCGACAAGGTGCTGGGACCAAAGCCAGACGCCTGGTGTGAGTTCCACCAGTGCTTTGGCCACACCGTGGATTCGTGCTTGGCTTTAGGATACCAGCTCGACGATCTGGTCAAGAGCGGGTTCCTAAACGACTACTTGCTAGATAGAAGGACGGGGGGCGCGTCGAGCTCCCAACCAGCAGGTGGAGAGGCTCAGCAGCACGAGATGCCTACCCACGGGGAAATCCACACCATTGCAGGAGGTTTCTCGGGTGGTGGATGCACCGCATCACAGAGGAAGAAGTACGCGAGGTCTGTGATGATGGTAGATATGTTTGAGGACCACTCGCCGGATGTGGACATTACCTTCACCAAGCAAGATCTTCGGGACGTTGTGCCTCATGACAACGATCCCATAGTCATCTCGCTGATCACAGCAGGAAGGAAGGTCCACAGGGTTCTGGTGGACCAAGGAAGCTCGGCAGACGTGATGTTCTGGCCGACTTTCACGCAGTTGGAGCTACCCCTTGACCAGCTAAGGCCCTATGGAGGGTGTTTGTATTGTTTCCCTGGTGACCAGGTGGAGGTCAGGGGGTACATCGAGTTGAGGACTACGTTTACAGATGAGGCGGGTTCGAGAACAGAGAAAATCAAATACCTTGTTGTAAACGCCCCTTCAGCATACAACATTCTGCTGGGAAGACCCACGCTCAACAGGATAGGCGCTATACCGTCGACCCGGCACATGAAGGTGAAGTTGCCGTCTATGGAGTGGGTGGTGATCACCATAAAATCCGACCAGAAAGAAGCGAAGAAGTGCTATGAGAATAGCCTGAAAAACAAGAGGTCGGTGAGTTACGTGACAACCACCCCGCCTCCTGGTGTGAAGCCCAGATCGACGGTAATAGAAGAGACCGCCGGAAGAGACGTAGTGATGGTGGACGCTGAGCTGGGGGAGGGGAATGCCGGTTTAGAAGAAGAAGAGGCAAGGAATCACCCTGAGGAAGCGAGGGAGCTGGGAATCACCAGGGCGGTGATCGCCAGAGAAACCAGGCCAAGACCTGTCGAGCAGTGGCTCGAGAGAGAAATCGGAGGAAAGATCTTCAAGCTGGGAAGATCTCTGGAGGTCGAGCTCTAGGACCAGATCGCCAAGGTGATAGAGCGGCATCTGGATGCGTTTGCATGGTCCGCTTCTGACATGCCCGGGATTGATCCCGACTTCTTGTGCCATCATTTGGCGATGGACAACCAGGTGACACCAGTACGACAGAGGAGAAGGAAGTTCACTGAGGAGAGGAGGCAGGCGATCAGGGACGAAACACAGAAACTCCTCGCTGCAGGCCACATCAGGGAAGTCCAGTACCCTGAGTGGCTGGCCAATGTCGTGCTGGTGAAGAAGAGCAACGGGAAATGGCGCATGTGCGTCGACTTCACCGATTTGAACAAGGCTTGCCCAAAGGATTCGTACCCTTTGCCAAGCATAGACGCCCTGGTGGACAATGCTGCAGGGTGTAAGTTGCTGAGTTTGCTGGATGCCTTCTCGGGGTATAACCAGATCAAGATGCATCCCATGGACGAAGAGAAGACTGCCTTCATGACCGAGAGATCGTGCTACTGCTACAAGGTGATGTCGTTTGGGCTGAAGAACGCGGGGGCCACGTACCAGAGGCTGATGGATCGAGTACTTGCACCCATGCTGGGAAGGAATGTGCAAGCGTACGTGGATGACATGGTCGTGACCTCGCCATAGAAAAGCAAGCACGTTGCGGACTTGGAGGAGTTGTTCACTACGATCGCCAAGTTTAGGTTGAAGCTGAATCCGGAGAAGTGCGTTTTTGGCGTGGAGGCTGGGAAGTTCTTGGGTTTCCTTTTAACTAAAAGAGGAATAGAGGCCAACCCGGATAAGTGTGCGGCCATCTTGGCGATGAGGAGCCCGACCACTGTGAAGGAAGTACAACAGCTTACAGGTCGGATGGCCGCCTTGTCTCGGTTCGTGTCAGCTAGCGGGGAGAAGGGCCATCCATATTTTCAGTGCTTAAGGCGGAATAACAAGTTTGCTTGGACGAAGGAGTGTGAGGAAGCCTTCGTCAAGCTTAAGGAATATCTGGCGAGCCCGCCGGTTTTGTGCAAACCGCTGGTGGGAACCCCTCTCAGGTTGTATTTTGCTGTAACTGAGAGGGCGGTGAGTGTGGTGCTCGCCCAGGACCAAGATCAGGCTCAAAAGCCTATTTATTTTGTTAGTAAGGTGCTGCAGGGCCCCGAAACGAGGTATCAGGCCCTGGAGAAGGCTGCACTGGCAGTAGTCTTTTCGGCGAGGAGGTTACGCCACTATTTCCATAGCTTCACGATACTGGTGATGACCGACCTGCCCATCCAGAAGGTCTTGAAGAAGCCCGATGTTGCGGGAAGGATGGTGAAGTGGGCAGTGGAGCTGTCGGAGTTTGATATTAAGTATGAGCCCCGAGGCCCGATCAAGGGGCAGATCTTCGCAGACTTCGTGGTCGAGCTCTCGTCTGAAGCAGCACGAGTTGAAGGGGATGATTTCCGTTGGGTGCTTTCGGTGGACGGATCGTCGAACCAGCAGGGTAGCGGTGTTGGAGTCATCTTGGAGGGACCCAACGGCGTGCTGATCGAACAATCTTTGAGGTTTGCCTTCAAAGCCAGCAACAATCAAGCAGAGTATGAGGCGCTAATCGTCGGTATCTTGCTGGCCAAGGAGATGGGAGCCAGGGTGCTGATGGCTAAGAGTGACTCACTGTTAGTCACGGGACAAGTAACAGGCGAGTTCCAGGCTAAAGATCCACAAATGGCGGCTTACCTGGAGTATGTACAGGAATTGAAGAGTTCCTTTGCCTCTTTTGAAGTGGTGCATGTGCCCAGAGAGCAGAATGCCCGAGCTGACTTGCTAGCTAAGCTCGCCAGTTCAGGCAAGGGGGGTAGGCAGAGGACGGTGATTCAAAAAACTCTGAAGACGCCGAGAGCATTTGTAGCAGATCACCTGGTTCTTCAGATAAGCAAGTCGACGGAGAAAACGGCGAGGAGTCACAGATCCCTGACTCAAGAGACTTTGAGGTCGCCAAGAATAAGAGCATGTCGGGGGGAGAGGGTGAACATGACGCAAGTCTGCGCTACGCATGACCCAGACACCTGGTTAACACAGTACAAGCGGTGCCTGGCGGATGGCCTTCTCCCGCTGGATCCGACAGAAGCTAGGAAGATAAAGAAGAATTCTAGCAAGTTCACAATGATTGATGGCGAGCTGTACAGGTTTGGGTTCACTCACCCGCTCCTGGAATGTGTGCATGGCGATAAATGTACGAGAATTATGGCAGAGCTCCATGAGGGGATATGCGGAAGCCACGTCGGGGGTCGAGCTCTGACCGCAAGGACTCTCCGCGCAGGTTACTACTGGCCAACGATGAGAGAAGATTGCAAGAAGTATGCGCAGTGCTGCAAGCAATGCCAGCAGCACGCCGACTGGCACAAGGCGCCTCCCGAGGAGTTGAAGTCGATTTACAGCCCTTGGCCGTTTCATACATGGGGAATCGACATCCTGGGACCGTTTCCCCTGGCGATCAGGCAGATGAAGTACTTGGTGGTGGCGATTGAATATTTTACCAAGTGGATCGAAGCAGAACCAGTGGCCCAGATCACCGCACATAAGATCGAGGGTTTCGTGTGGAAGAATATTGTGTGCCGGTTTGGTGTGCCCAAGCGCCTGGTGTCGGACAATGGGACTCAGTTTGCAAGTCACCTATTGAAGAAGCTGTGCGAAGGGGTGGGAATTCAACAAGTATTTGCATCCGTTGAGCACCCTCAGACGAATGGCCAAGTAGAGTCAGCCAATCGGGTGTTGCTAAGAGGTTTGAAGAGAAGGCTAGAGAAAGCCAAAGGAAGTTGGGCTGAGGAGGTACCCCGTATAGTCTGGGCGTACCACACCACCGAGCAGTCAGGAACCCATGAGACCCCGTTCAGCTTGGTCTATGGGTGCGATGCAATGATTCCAGTGGAGATCCAGGAGAGCTCGCCGAGATTCCAAAACTTCGTGGAGGAAGACTCGAATGAGGAGAGAAGGTTGAACCTGGACCTACTGGATGAGGTTAGGGAAGAGGCGAGATTGAAAGCTGAGGCAGTGAAGAGAAGGATTGAACGAAGATATAACTCGAAGGTGATGCCAAGATAGTTCAGAGAGGGCGACATGGTGATGAGGAAAGCCCACCAGTACGAGATGGAGAATAAGTTGTCGCCTAAGTGGACGGGACCGTTCAGAATAACCGAGGCGCTCGGGAACGGCGCCTACCGCTTAGAAACATTGGAAGGAGGGGCGATTCCTCGCACTTCGAACGCCACGCACCTCAAGTTATATTACAGTTAAGAACTTTGTAAGTAAAACAAACACGAAGAGCTTTACAATGTTTCTGTTAAAACAGTTTGAAGGGGGCACTCTTTTTTCCCTAAGGAGGGTTTTTAATGAGGCCACCCAATAAAGAAGAGTTTTCGAAGCTTAAAGTTGTTTTAGATTGCATGCTTGTTGTTTTCCGAAAGTTTTGAAGAAAGACCTTGTCACTTATATGTGATTTAAGGCAAGTTAAAGATATATTGCATGCTTTCTAAAAAGTTTCTAAGTCCCCATCGTCTTTCGGCGATTGGCGGCATCAGTTAAAGTTAAAGTCCTCATCGTCTTTCGGCGATCGGAGGCACCAGTTAAAAGACCTCAACGCCCTCGCGCGTCCTGAGGCGAGATAAAGACCTCCTCGCCGTCGAGCGAGTGCATGCGAGGAAGAGCGAAAAGTCCTCAGTGTTTCTGGGGGAGAGAAGATGTAACCCCTGGGGCAATGTAGAGGCACCAGTGAAAAGTCCTCAGTGTTTCTGGGGGAGAGAAGATGTAACCCCTGGGGCAATGTAGAGGCACCAGCAAAAAGTCCTCAATTTTTCTGGGGGAGAGAAGATGTAACCCCTGGGGCAATGTAGAGGCACGAGTTAAAGACCTTCTCGCCGATGAGCGAGTTCAGGCGAGTTAAAGACCTTCTCGCCGATGAGCGAGTTCAGGCAAGAGAAAATCCTTCTCATCTTGAATGAGTTCAGGTATGGTGTGAAGGGTGGAAGAAGTTTGGAGAGTGGCTAAGGTAGGTTCGAAGAGAACGCCTAGCCGCCCGGTCTCTTGTTCTGAAGCTCAGGGAGGTAGAGAAGGATCCGAAAGGCGCCTCTACCCCCAGATAAAGGAACAATGGCCAAGTTGTGAAGCCAGGAGGGAGCTGATATCGCCAAGAGTCTTTGGCGACCGGGAGAAATTCAAGCAATAGCGAGAAAGTCAAGACCCGTTTTGATAAGGCAGATCAGATGAGCGGTGTCTTAAGCCATTAGTTGAGTTGAAGTTCGTTGTTTGAAGAGCGATTTTACGCTAAGGTTCATTACCTTGAAGTTACAAGTTGTTAAAATGTTATTGTTCGAAAGCTGATGGTTCGAAGCGGTTAAGTATACAATTGCGCTTACAAAGTTACTAAGTTTATTTCTTTGAAGTAAATTATACAAGAAGAGATAAAGAATACAAAGAAGTTATAAGAAGAAGCGCAAAGACTTTATCATAAAGTAAACATCAGTTCAAGGTACATATACAGAAAAAGGGAAAGTCTATTACAATTATGTGTAAGGGGAAAGCATAAGAATCGTGGATGGAGGGAAGCAATCAGTCTTCAGAAGGAACAACCTTCCCGTCCACCACCTCGTTGTTAAGAGACACCATGGAAAGATCCAAGTCGGGGTACAGGCAGGCGAATTGTTCCCGGGCAACCTCGAATCCAGCAGCAAGAATCTGGGCGGAGCTCAGCTCAAGTTCTTCAATCTGTTTCTTTAGCCCCTCGTTCTGCTGCTTCAGCTCTTCAGCTTGTTTCTTGAGTTCTTCAATTGTTTCCGAGCTTGAAGAAGGTCTTCAGTAACCTTCTTGGATTCCGCCTGCACCTGGGCCAGCTCTGCGGCGATCTTCCCGTTTTCCTCGTTGGCTTCGGCGAGCTTGGCCATGGTGTCGTCTCTCTCCTTTTCCACCTTCCCCAAGAAGACCTCCCGATCTGCTGACCTTTTCTCGAGGTTTTTTACCTTGGCAGCATCTGCTTTGGTTAACGCCTCCAGGTCAGCTACTTTGACGCGATAGGGTACCAGCTTGCTCTCCAGCTCAATCTTCTCTTGAGCCAAGAGCTGCACCTTATGGCGTAGATCGGTGGCCTCCTTGCGCGCCACCCGGAGCTCAGTGCTCATAGCATCTTCCACTCGGGAGTGATCGATCTCGGCGAGCGTTAGATTGCAGGATAACCTCTCCGCCTCAATCCTTATGGAGCGATTCTCAGCTCGGAGTGTGAAGATGTCATCCTGGAGCTTCTTGGTGGAACTCTCCACAGCTTTAGATATGATGGAGGGGAAATCCTCCGCCATCATCTTCAGTTTTGCTGAAAAGGGCTCCCACACCCTTTTGACCTCAAGAGAGAGGTTTGCTTGTGGAGGCACCGGGGGGGCTTCTTGTTGGTTCTCGCCGCCACCTTCTTGAGTTGGTTGTGGAATGAGCGCTTCTTGGCGTGGTGGCGACGTCGGGGATTCAGTGATGATGATAGGTGAATTGTGGGCACCCTCATCCCCGACTGGTGCAGCATTTGCGGTTGAGGCGTTTGAAGGAGGACCCCCTCCAGCTGATACATAGGGCGTGGAGGCGCTCGGGGGGTTCTCCATGAAGTTGGGCTCGGCGGCCTCAATCACAGGAAGTGCGGACGCCAGAGGAACCGCTTGGACTGGCAAAGTGGGAGCTGGTGCAGGAAGCAGTGTTGGAGGTGGAGCTGGTGTGGAAGGTGGTGTTGATGTTGGAGGAGGAGGTGGAGCAGATGGTGACGAAGGCGTCACCCTCTTCCTCTTGATGATGAGGCCATCTTCAGTCGCCTCATCGTCTTCTCCTTCGTCCTCATGAACCACTTGAGGGGTTTTCCTCTTTGGTTTCCTAAGGACGAGCTTTTTGCGTTGATTAGCGGGCTGGGCCTCGGGAGGAGTTGGGCCTTTGGGTGGCGATCTGCCCTGTGCAGCGGCGATCTCCACCACTGAGTTTGGCACGGTTTGGGAACCCGACGCCAACCCGTGGGCTCGGGCGAGCGCCCTCAGTTCAGCTAGCTTTCCCTGGCCCAACATACGATCTGCATGATGCAAAGATACATGGGTTAGCTCAGAGAGAAAGATAAACGCATAAGTCAGTATGCAGCAAAAGCAGATAAGTGGTGCAGAAAATAAAACCAAAGTCTTGTGCACAACAGACAAGACGCCCAGAAACAGTTAGCAGAGGTAGTGTCAAGGTAATGACTTAGACGTTGAGGTGAGTTCTAACCTATGCGAACTTCGAGTTGATCTTCGAAGAACTCGAAGGAGATGAGCGTAGTGGTGAGGAAAGTAATATTGGCGTCTGCCATGCTTTTCCAGAAGAAGCACAGATCCTTGTCCAAAGCACCCATGCTGTCAGGACTCCTTGGCCTCCTGAAGCTTCCCTTGGACTCTTTATTCCCCTTGTTTACCCAATACAAGGGGAAGCCGTCGAGCAGCGAGGCGTCCTTGTCGTTTGGGCGCACCTGGACAAACTTGCCCTTCCAATCTTTGTAGGATTGCTGGAAGATAGAGAGGATCGACCTCCCAGCAATCCCGTTCAGACTCACCCACAGGCGATTTCCTGGGTGTTTGACTTCAAAGAGGAAGAGAAAGACGTCCACTGATGCTGGCAGCCCCAGATGGTCGCACATGATCTGGAACGCCCGCACGAATGCCCAGCTGTTGGGATGAAGCTGAGCAGCGGCGATGTCGAGCTCGGTCAGTACCTCCCTTTCAAAGCGAGTAAAGGGAAACCTAAGTTTCACCTTCTTGAACAGGGTGGTGTACATGAAGCAGAACAACCCGCCGTTGTTCCCTTTGTTGTCGGCGCACACTGGCACGTCGGGGGGGCAGGGTAGCACCACCATCTTGTCGTCGTGCTCCTTATGGAACGACAGGTGAGGCTCGTCCCCTTTCTTCAATCGAAGAACTGCCCCAGCAGAGTTTACTGAGGAGGTCTCCTTCAACAAGGTTGGGGTGGCCCATGGGTATAATTTTTTGAAGTCTGGGGAAGGAACGGAGGCTCCTCCGGCGACAGGTGGAGTAGCCTGAGCCAGGTTAGGGCGGGAGGGTGCAGGCCTCTCAGCCTGGGAAGAAGAAGCACCAGGTGCTCGCGGTGGGTTGTGTGCTTGAGATGAGGGGTTTCGTGACGAGGGAGGAGGATTTGGGGTGATCTTTGAGCGAGCCATCGTGGAAACTGCAAAAGGAAGAAGAAAAGAAAAGGTGATCAGGGTTCGCAGAGGCTGACTTGATCGTGAAAGAAAGGTGAAAAACGAACGAACGAAGGTTTGTTGTAACGAAGACGAAGCCCTAAGTTACGAGAAAGGAGAAATAGAAGAAACAGCCCACAGCGTATGCATCAGACAGTTAATGGATGATGCGAATCGGTTAAAATGCAGGAAAAATCAGTAGAAGAAGTAAAGGGAGTACCTTTTTATGATCGGAAGAACGATGAAGGAAGTTGATGATTCAAGGGGTTGGAGAACGTCGTGAGCTTTTGCAGAAGAAACTTGAAGCGTTTGAGAAAACGAAGAAGTGATGGAACAGTAGAAGAGAAATGGGTTTAAGGGTTTTTCGAATGGGTTTTGGAAGCGCAAACGGCAATTGAAGGTAACCGTTGATGAAGGCACGTGTCGAGCGATAGGGGGAGTGTTTGGTGGAGCGTCAGGAAAGCAGAAAGTACAACCGCTTGGAATTCTGCGCCAGCGCCACGTAGATCGGTACTGACGTGACTCCTTTAGTCTTTTCGCTGGACAAGTCTTCGCTTAAGACTGGGGGGCTTGTGTACCGCCCTGGTAGTCGGGAATGATGACGTGGCATCAAGCTATGGTATAGGCGTGTTGATGGGACGCCTGGTTGGCAGAAGGGAAGGAAGTCGGGGGGCTCGTGTAGTCGCCAGTTATTAAGTTGGCGTGCTCCGATCTCCAGCACACCAGAACCGGCGGTCACCGGGTTGAAGATGAAGTCGCCAGATGTAAACCCAGGCGACCAAGTGATTAGAGATCGCCGAAACAAGCAGATCATGAAGGCGGCCGACGAGACCATAGGGAAGGTGCGTACGAAGGCACCCGAACTCGCCATCCAGAAGAGATCACGCTCCAAGTCAACTATGCACTGAGTAGCATCATGCATAAGTAACTTAGCCAAAGGAGAGTCAGAAGTAGCGCCCAAGTCAAGGATGCTCCAGATGAAGGCACGTGTACAGCTGGATGCAAGCCACGTGTCCAGGTGTGTAACTGCCAGGAGAGAGAAAGTGTCCAGGTATATAAGAGTTTCCCAATGAACTTCTGAGGTACGCATGTTCAGATTGTCTTCTTTACGCTTGCGAGTTCTAGAGTATACTGAGAGAGAACTGGTTCACGGTTCCTTGAGAGTTCTTGAGTGTTACTCTTAGTATTTGGTGGTTCAGTCGCTGACTTGGGCGTTGGACTGTTCAAAATAACCGAAGCACTCGGGAACGACGCCTACCGCTTGGAGACGCTGGAAGGAGGGGCGATTCCTCGCACTTGGAACGCCACCCATCTCAAGTTTTACTACAGTTAAGGCATTGTAAGTAGCAATTAACTCGAACAGTTTAAGATGTATCAGTTTAAACAATTTTTCAAGGGGGCACTCTTTTTTCCCTAAGGAGGGTTTTTAACGAGGCCACCCAATAAAGAAGGTTTCAAAGTTTATCGAAGTTTCCCAGTTATTAAGTTTGCATGCTCATCGTATTCTAAGTTTTCGGAAAGAGACTTTATCGCCTTTGTGTAGTTTTAAACAATGGTGAATCCAAATCGCATGCATCTAGTACAAAGTTTTCGAAGTATGAAGTTTTAAACCCTCATCGCCACCTGGCGATCGGAGGTGCAAGTTAAAGTTTTAAGTCCTCATCGCCACATTGCGATCGGAGGCACAAGAATAAAGTTTTTTAAGTCCTCACCGCCACCTGGCGATCGGAGGCACAAGTATAAAATTTTATGACCGCCATCTGGCGAGAAAGAGATTGAAAAGACCTCCTCGCCTCGAGCGAGCGTAGGCAAGAAAGAGATTGAAAAGACCTCCTCGCCTCGAGCGAACGCATGTGAGAAAAGATTAAAGTCCTCCTCGCCCTGAGCGAGTACAGGCAAGAGCAGATCATAAGACCTCTTTGCGTAAGCAAATTGAGGCAAGTTGAAAGTCCCAGTGCATCCAGGGGAGGAGGAGATGTAACCCCTGGGCAAGTTGAGGCATCAGGAAAAGTCTTTCTCACCCTCGAGAGAGTTCAGGCAAGATGAAGCTGAAAAGTCAGGGGTGTTAATGATCTTAAGTATGGGAAAGGAGGGTCGGTGAAAACGCCTTTCCCCTTGAGTGAAACATCAATATTGACCTAGTAAGACTAGTTAAAAAAGAGGTTAAAGGGTGGTTGGGGGAGGTTCACGGAGGACACCTCACCACCTAAATCATTGTTCTAAAACTCAGGGAGGTATAGAAGGATCCGAAAGGCGGCTCTACCCCCAGATGAGGGGACAATGATTTAAGCTATCTCAAGTTAAAGACTCGGGGAAGGTAGAGGGAGATCCGAAAGGCAGCTCTCCTTCCAGATGAGCAAAGATGAAGTCATGAGGTGGCCCCGCAGGGGACGTTTTCAGTTAAAGGAAAATGGCGTCGCCAAAGGCCCATGGCTTTGAGATCGAAATAGAAAGAGGATCACACGGCGAGAGCCAGATCAGCGAAGTTTTGGGCGATAACGTAGAAATACGCTTCTCCTTTGGCAGATCGAGCGAGTGAGATTTCAGATACTAAGATCAACCTACGCCTTTTTGCCGAGTAAGTGATTTAGCGTTAAACGTTATTGCTACAGACTAACCGTTTGTTTAAGTCAAGGTGATTTCCAGAGAATTAAGTACCAATTTGTGCAAAGTGCATTTGGTTGAGTAAAAACCAGCCAGTCAAACCAGGTGATCGCACAACAGATAAATTAGAAGACCACATATATATATACACATGTATATCAAACAGTTTAAGCAGAGTGAAAGTTATTACGTACAAGTCAAAATTAGATACATGAATTCCAAAGATACAAGAGTTTCAAAGGCGGTAAAGTTGAAGTGGCAGATGGGAGCAACAGTTAAGTTGGAGGCATGATCTTGCCATCCACCACTTCATTGTACACCGAAAACTCTGAGAGGTCAAGGTCGGGAAATTTGCAAGAGAACTACTCCAAAGCCGGAGGTAAGAACTTGGGCAGCTTCAAGCTGAAGCTTGTCGATCTTCGCCTTGAACCCACTGTTCACTTCACGAACCTGGGTAAGTTCAAGCTCGAGCTCTTCGACCTTCTTGGACCCGCCGTTTTCTTCGCGAACTCGGGCAAGCTCGGCAGCAGTTTCACTCAGGTCTTTGGAGGCTTTGTCCCGATCTTGTTTGACTTTCCCAGGAGGGTCTCCTCAATCGACCTTTTCTCCAGCTTGGCCATCTGTTCAGCGTCGTTCTTCCGGGCCTCCTCCAACGTTGCAATTTTCTCCCTCATAGGGACAAGCTTGCTCTCCAACTCGACGACGTCCTAAAGCTTGTCGTGCAATTTCCAGCGCAGTTCAGCTTTGTCTTTGCGCAAGCTTCGGAGCTCTTCGTTGAGAGCGTTTTCAACCCACGAGAACTCCAAGCCTTGCATCATCATGTCGCACTTGATCTTCTAAGCTTCAGCTCTCGCAGTGCTCGCCACTTCCTGATGGACGCGCTTATCGAGTTCGGACTTGTCCAAGGTGTCTTTTAGCCCTTCACCGACGATTTGGGGAAGACACTCGTCGACCATGGCGTTTAGGCGCACGGTGAAAGACTTCAAGGCTTCCTGGAGAGGAGCTGGAAGGCTTGGAGTTGTTGGAGGAGCTGAAGGTTGGTGCTCACCACCACCCTCGCAAGGTTGGATGGCGGGAGGAGCCTCGAGGCGTGGTGGTGAGGCGGGGAGTTCTGTTGCAGCCTGAGAGGAAGCTTGCGTATCAGCAAGTTGTTCAGGTGCAGCTTCAGCAACCGAGGCGTTCGAAGCAAGAACGTCCCCAACGGACTCGAAGGGCGTGGAGGCGTTGGGGGATTCTCGACGTAGTCAAGAGGGGCGACCTCAGCTGCTGGTTGTTTAGTTGCAACTCCCCTTTTTCTTTTGCAGATCAACCCGTCCTTGGTGCTCTCATCAGCTTCGTCGTCTGATACAACCCTGAGGGCCTTCCTCTTAGCCCTCTTGGGTAGTAATTTCTTCCGCTCAGGGGCGAGAAGAGCAGCGGCGTTAGACGGGCCAACTGGTGGAGGATTGCCTTGAGCAGCGCCGATCTCTGCAACCGAGTTTGGGACGGTTTGAGAGCCCGCCGCTAGATTGTGGAGCTTGGCTATGGAGCGCAGCTCAGCCATCCTTCCTTTTCCCAGCATCATATCTGCACAAAGAGGCCAACAATTACAAACCAGTATGCGCAGGAAGATGAGCAGTGTAAGTCAATGCATGGAATAAGTTAAGACTATGCACGAATCAGAACAACGACATCAAAGTAAAAAAATAGGGTGATCGGAATTCAAGCTAAGGGAACTCGGAATTAGGACTTAAAGACGAACCTATGTGAACGTCAAGTTGACTTTCGTGGAACTCATAGGCGATTATGGAGGAGGTGGACAAAGTCACGTTGGAGGAGGCAACTCCTTTCTAGAAATTGGATAAGTCTTTGTCGAGCTCCCCCATCTTCTCTGGCCCCCTAGCCCTCCTGAAGCTAGCCTCTTTCTTCCCCTTGTTCACCCAATACAAGGGGAATCCGTCGAGGAGGGTGGGGTCCTGATCGCTGCAGCAGACGTCCACGAATTTCCCTTTCCAGTCCTTATAGGATTGCTGGAAGATAGAGAGGATGGACCTCCCAGCAACCCCATTAAGGCTAACCCATAGACGATCACCTGGGTTCTTGGCCTCGAACAGGTAGAGGAACACGTCCACCGAAGCTGGATGTCCCAAGTGCGCACAGATGATTTGGTAAGCCCGGACGAACGCCCAGCCGTTGGGGTGAAGCTGGGCGGGGGCTATGTCAAGCTCAGTCAGAAGCTCCCTCTCGAAGCGAGTGAAAGGGAATCAGAGCTTGACTTTCTTGAACATTGTGGTGTAGACAAAGCAGAAGGGCTCGCCGTCGCTTCCCTGGTTGTCAGTGCAAATGGGTTCTTCGGGAGGGCAGGGGCGAACGGACACCTTGTCGTCGTGTTCTTTGCTGAAGGAAAGGTGAGTTGGATCACCTCTCTTGAGGCGATTGACGTCGACGTCGGTATTGATGAAGGAGGTCTCACCCAGCAAAGCTGAAGAGGCCCAAGGGTACAGTTGCTTGTAGTTTGGGAGGGGCCTTACAACTGCGCTGGTGTGAGGTAGGTATGGCTACGGTTGACTAGGTCGAGAAGACGCAAGCCTCACGAACTGGCTCGAAGGGACGTTAGGATCCCTTGGTGGGTTGCGGGAGGAGGAAGGGTTGGCCCTACGAGTTTCGTCGGAGGGTTTTGAGGAGATGGAGGAGGGTTTGGTGTAACTTTGGAGCGAGCCATCAGAAGAGCTGCAAAGAAAATGAAAAGGGAAGAGGTGAGAGTTTGAAAGCAGAGGGACCCAACAGAAAAGAAGAAGGCAGAGAGGACAAGGGGGGCTCGCAGAGAAAGGGCTAGAAACCCTAAGCGCAGAAAAAAGCGAAGCAAGGAAAAACATCCCACAACGTATGCTCCAGACAGTTAATGGATGATGCAAACCGATTAAAATGCAGCAAATATCAGTGGGAGTGAGAAAAAGGTTACCTTTTGATGATCAGAAGAGCGTTCAGTAAAAGATGTTTGAAGGAGTCGAAGCGTTCGTTGAAGTGTTTCGAGAGCTTGGAGTGAGGAAGAAGATAATGAAACAGTGAAGTGGCACGAATAATGGTCGTTGATGAGTCCACGTATCGAATGATCGGAGGGGTTGGTGAAATGTCAAATCAGTGAACAGTATGAGCGCCAACGCGCACGGCCACGTAGGTCACCGAAAATTCAACCCTTTAGTCTTTTCGTTGAACAAGTCGCAACTCAAGACTGGGGGGCTTGTGTACCGACCAAGTCATCGGGTGTGATGACGTGTCTAGCACGTGCTATGTGGGGCGTGCTCAACAGAACACGTGGACAAGAGAAAGATGAATAGTTTTTAGAAGTGAGCATAGTCGCCTATTCGTGGAACTGGCGTTCTATAGTAAACTTGGTCGGATGTCACCAGGGTTGTGTGTCGTCGACGTAGTAGATAATGGAAGATCAGGTGGTCTGACATCGCCACAGAGAGCACATCGCCGAATCTTCCAGTAAGCTTAGTTAAAGTTGCTGGAGGCTGAGAAGAGTAAGTTCAAGCGTATAAGTTTAGTAAGATGATTGTTGCACCGACATGGGGCGTGAAGGTCGTGTGGGTTGAAGGGAACAACTTGCCCATCAGCGACAGGATTCCCAGAGTGGACATTCGTTGGTGGCAAGGTTTCCTCAGCTAGAACATGCATGGCGTAGCAATAAGGAGGGTGCCACTTGCGACAAGCGATGTCACAGAGATGGTGCACTTTGTTGCATCCGATACTCGCCTAGTCAAGTGGTGTTCCAGAGTGTATTACGTGCTAGATTACTCCTTGAATAGGAGACTTAGCCGCACGACTGGTTACTACACAAAAATAACGCTCAAGTTACCCTAGCCCAGATGACGATGCGTGTAGGGTTGGATGCTACCTGTTACCCCAACCCAGATGATGACACGTGTAGGGTTGGATGTAATATAAGAAATGACGCTCGGGTTACCCTAGCTCAGATGATGACACGTGTAGGGCTGGGTACTACCTGCTACCCCAGCCCAGATGGTGACACGTGCAGGGTCGGATGCGAGCCACGCGTCCAAAGCATAACTGCCTGGAGAGAGAAAAAACCTAGCTATAAAGGTAAACTTAACAAAATTTGCAGAGGTATGTTTTTCATTACGGCTCATTATTTTGGGTTGAGTGCACTTTAGTACGGTTCTGCAGAGTATAGTTTTCTCTCAGTTTTTGGGTGTTCTTGTCATTGACTTGAGCGTCGGAGCGCCATCGGCGGTAGAGGCGCCACCTTGTGTTTTTCAGGTTCTCAGAGAGGCTATCTGTGGTGTGGACTTGAAGGGCACGTGGTGTCAAGCTGGTGAGGAAGATCGTGACGAGGCAACGCTCTTACGCTTGGTCAACCGGCAGGATCAAAACTGTTGCCTAAACCTAAGCCCACAGCTGCATATTCCATGTCTGGAAAAGTGTTTCCAAAGCATTGCCTAAAGTTACGACAACACTTTTCCTACTTTAGAAAATGCTTTTTAGATGTTGTCTAAGGTAAAAAATGGTGTAGTGTCAGTAGACAAGTGCTTCCATTTTATATTATTGTTGCCCCCACATAGCGTAAAACCTTTCACTATCTACTATTTCCAAATTGGTTTATTATCATACTGCCTCATCCCCTTCCTCATTTATAAGTTCCTTAAAATATCTCCATTTAATTGGTCTCCCTGTATGATGCAATCCGGCTTTGTAGCCTTGCATGCTTTTTTGTGTAGATATTGTTCTTCAATATTTTTTATTTGAATTTCTTCGATGGAAAGATTAAATTTTAAAGATAGAAATTAGTTGAATCTAAATGAAGTAAGACCAACACTTAGTTTTTAGAGTGAGTTTTACTCAACACTATTAGGAGGAGTCTAGCTAAAAGACAACTCTAGGTAGAACTTTGACAAGTAGAAGTGTCACAAAATTTGAGAGCAATTCTTTATCAAATCAAAGTTGAAAATACGTGGACAAGAAACTTCTATTTATAAGAGAGAAAAACTTGCAAGGCAAGCATCTCAATCAAAAATCCTCTCAAATGATAAGTGTCGCCTCCTTATTTGCGCAAATCCTCTCTATTTGTCCTTTCTTTTTCGACTATCTACTCTCCCCGGCTAAGCCGACAAGAGAGAGTGAGGAGGTCGTTACGTGAGCGTTACATGACCGCTAACATTCCATTTATTATGGAAGGAGAAGGGAACGCCCTATTAGTAAGCATATCGAGGCGCAGGTAGGAAGCACATCTGGCCATTTGAAATGCATTTTTATTAAAGCAAGAAAGAAGACAAGATCTTCTACTTATTTTTTATATTTATATATGCCAACTGCAACTGATTCCACTTGAGCAAGAGCAGCGGAGCGTGACAAGTGACGTGTCTTTTTTGGAGGAAAATCCTCTCCTTTGAGGAGGGGACATGTGGATCTTGATGTCATTCTTGTCTATGCTTAAGTGGACCTTTTTTCCTATTTACACCGAACTCTTACTTTACCCAAAATATAAGATCCAAAAATAATTCCTAAATTATTATGTACAATTTTTACAAACAAAAAGAAGAAAAAAGACTCTACAATTTACGATTGTTCATCTCCAATAAAATCTCATCTTCTTATATACTCTTAGTCAAAGATTTTCATTCTAGAATCCTTATATTTAGAGATATTATCGTCATTAATTACTATTTCTCCTCCCCTCTATTTTAATTTCACATAACTCATTTCCTCTTTGTTTTGTAATATTTTCCTCTTTCACTTTAAACATGAAACCTAGTTTCTTGCCCAAACTCCATAGATTACCTCTATTCTACCCACACGTTACTTATTAGTTTCAAAATTTAATTTTAACTTATTCACTTGGCAAATTGTTATTAAAAATAAAAAAGATAGATTGTAAAATCAGAAACTATTTCTAATGATAGATTGGAGAAAAATATCAAAATGAAAAGACTTAATAGAGAAATTATTTCAAATGTATAGATCATATTACAGAAATATACATATCACACAACTTTTCACTTTTTCAACTATTATTATTATCAAAATGAAAATACTTAATACAGAATTTATTTCAAAGGCATAAATCATATTACAGAAATAAACATATCACACATCTTTTCACTTTTTCAATTATTATTGCTATGGATAAACCTCTATGAGAGACTTGAAACCTAGAACTTGAGTTATCTTGTAGTGATTGAACCCTGCAGAAAAGAACAACTTAGCCCAATCTTTCTCATTTCTCTGTTTTCCAGTAACCAACACCATCATCTCCATATCATAGTAGAGCTTTGTTTGTTCTGATTCACTGTCTCCTTTCACGTTTCCTATCACCGTGTCTATGATAATCACTTTTCCTTTATCTTTGTTTTTGATTGCCTCCTTACATCTCTTCAGGATTTTCAAGCATTCCTCATCGTTCCAGTTATGCATTACAGTCTACATCACAAGCAAATCCAATCACATTAAATATTCAATAAAAACGACATGTTGATTATCTAACAAAGATCAACCAGTCACAAACACAGATTTTGTATCCAACATGATGAGATTTTCATAATTTCTTCATAATATTCAAAAGCCATACAATACAATCAACAAATGAGATTTAATTAATCTCTAACAAAAATCTATCAGCAATCAAAGTCCCTTTACTATTCAGAATAGACCGATAGAAAATGAAGTGTGCTAAAGGTGTAGTAAGAAGATAGTTAATATTAGATAGTATTTACCTCTGCTAAAGGTAGAAGATAGTTAACAATTAGATAATATTTACCTTCAACATGATGGAATCAGCAGAAGGGATTGTTTCAAACATGTCCCCTCCAACATATTTTATGTTATCCGTTCCTGCAAGCCATGAACAACATGTGGGAGATCAAAGACAATGCAGTTCAAGTGTGGAAATGAGTTGGCAATTGCCTTAGCCAAAGTTCCTGTTCCTCCCCCAACATCAACCAAAGACTCTAATCCTTGCAACACTCCCTTGCACTTCTCAATCACCACACTGGAAATCAATCGAGTGTCATTAGTCATGGCATCATTGAAAAGGTGATTGAATTTGGGCTCACGGCTAGCATAGTCCCACAAAGTCATCTCATTTTGTGTGTGAAATGGTGTAGGGTCATCATTTGTGAACCAAGTGGAGAATTGAAACCATGGATTGAACAAAACTGGATCAAGTATGACTTGTAGCAAACATGTCATACGAAAGGGATGGTCCTTAAGGAGTAGTATAGATGCATCAGTTAACACATAACTCACTTCTTGATTATTATGAGTGACAATGTGTTGAGAGAAAAAACCAGAGTGGACCAAGATTTGCATCAAGCGGGAAATAAAGCAAGTCTTGGAAGGATGAACTGGGAGTGAAGCAATGAGTTGTGAGAGTGGCATAGGTTTGCCATACTTGTGTATGACATCAGGTATGCACAAATCAATTGCACATTTAAGGCACATAGAGTTTATGAAACCAAAAGTTTGGTTCAATATGTGGGTTTGAGATTAAAATAGTTTAGAAGACTGATCTTCGTGGTGAATACTCATATTTTTGTATTTAAAGTAAACTTGTGATTAGCAAACTCACTTGGATGGATTTATATAGGACTGGTAATACCATCTATCGGTCCCATATTTCACTACAGTTAAACAACAAAACGCCAAGATATTTAGAGTGCAGTGCTATTTTATAACAATATATTTCTTTATACACATTAAATAACTTATCAAAAAAATTAATTTCACGTGTGTGTTTATTTCCTTGTTTTCATTGAGAAACATAGCACATATGTTTAATGATTACTAACCGCAAATTTTAAAAGTAAAAAAAAAATCTATTTATTGCAAAAACATCATTATAGTAACTAACTCCAATTGTCATTAGCATGAATTATATAATGCTAAACAAATGATCCTAAAATTTCATCTAACGAGGTAAGTTGTCGGATTAAACACAAGTACTGATCCTGCCTGTTGACCAGAACGCTGGAGCTTTGCCTCGTCAAACTTGGATCGACTTCTGCGCCGTGTCAGCCTCCGTCTTTCACCGCGATTCACCTCAAGAACCTGCAAAAGAACAGAACGGCGCCGCTGCGGCCGATCGCAGTCCAACGCCCAAGTCAGCGACTGAACCACCAAATACTAAGAGTAACACTCAAGAACTCTCAAGGAACCGTGAACCAGTTCTCTCTCGTATACTCTAGAACTCGCAAGCGTAAAGAAGACAATCTGAACATGCGTACCTCAGAAGTTCGTTGGGAAACTCTTATATACCTGGACACTTTCTCTCTCCTGGCAGTTACACACCTGGACACGTGGCTTGCATCCAGCTGTACACGTGCCATCATCTGGAGCCTCCTTGACTTGGGCGCTGCTTCTGACTCTCTTTTGGCTAAGTTACTTATGCATGATACTACTCAGTGCATAGTTGCCTTGGAGCGCGATCTCTTCTGGATTGGCGAGTTCGGGTGCCTTCGTACACACCTTCCCTGTGGTCTCGCCGGCCGCCTTCATGATCTGCACCACCTGTTCCACCGTGTATGATCGAGCAAGCTGTCCCCCGACCTCATCCTCTGGCCAGTTGGGAAATGTCTATCTGCCTTCATCTCCGGCGATGTGCTTGTCTCGGTGATCTCTAGTCACTTGGTCGCCTGGGTTTACATCTGGCGACCTCATCTTCAACCCGGTGACCGCCGGTTCTGGTGTGCTGGAGATCGGAGCACGCCAACTTAACATCTGGCGACTACACGAGCCCCCCGACTTCCTTCCCTTCTGCCAGCCAGGCGTCCCATCAACACGCCTATACAATAACTTGATGCCACGTCATCACTTCCGACTACCAGGGCGGTACAAGTACATATCGAGATTAAAGTAATTAAAAATACTTATAGGTTAACATTTGTTTATTCTAAATATAAAAATTAATTTTATTACTTCTTCAGCAACTTTTTTTATAAAATATAGATTTAATCTATATTACAGTTGAATTATATATTTTCATCAATTGAACCGTTACATTAAATTCTAACGTATTATATCATATAAATTTAAAAATACTTAGGTACTAGATAATATATACAAAATGTTTAAATTCTATAAAATTTGAAGAACATGAGTATTAAAAAATATTTAAAAAAAATATATACATTAGAGTAGGTTACTCTAATAATATTAAATATGTTTTAATTTTTAATTTTTAATTTTTTTAAAAGCTTTATGTTCATGTCAATTAAGGAGACTTTTCTCTACACACATCTCTTTCATCCATATACATCTCTTTCATCCACACACATCTCTTTCATCCACACTTTTCTCCTCATCTTCTTCACTCATACTCATTTCCTTCATTCACACTTAAGCATTCTCGTGGAGTATATGCATGAAAAATGTGGGTACTAATTAAACCAGTAGACGCATGTTTTATTGGTGAATTTCTGTTGAATAAGATTGACGCATGTTCAATCTTGTTTAACTCTGTTGGAGGATTGAGAAATGATTAATGTTTAGAGAACCTGTGAAGAATTCAATGGTGAAAGAAATTAGAGTTCAACCGTTTTTCAATTGCTATTTTAATATCTTTTATATTTTTTGCACAAGTATCTCAACCCCTTTTATCTTTATTTTTATTGCTAACTTTTATTTCTTGTACATAGATTCTAAACACTGATTTACTAATTTCACTATTGGATTCGTTGGGAGACAAGTTGGGTCATCTGACCACAATTATACTATCATTTCTTTAACATTAGACAGGTCTACGCTAAAATTATTTTAATTTAACAATAAAACGACAACTATTAGTGTGAGTTTAGTTGAAACTTTTCATTAATAAATAATTAAATTTTATAATTACTGAGTCGTTCAAGTCGACACTACATTTTCAATTAATTTTTAATATATAATGTGTATAGTGCGGATTGATAAATTTGGCTTATCGCATCATTGAGATTTGCGTACTTGTAAGTTGGCTCATATAAATTTTTAAAATAAAAAATGTAACAATCTTTTTATAATTTTGTAATCCCAAATTTAAATATGTTATGAAAACAATGATTTAGTACAAAATATATAATGAACAAAAATTAAAGTGAACCAAAAAAAATTTAATTTGAATTTATAAAATTTTAATATTAAAAGTTATTAATACAAATATTTAATCATATTTAATTTATAAATAATACTATACAACATTAAAAGAAAGGTGATCCAGCCGGTTGACCTGAGTGCAAGAGCCTTGCCACGTCAAAGGTTTCTCCTTCTGGATCTGCTTCGCACCACGTTAGCTTCTGTCCTCCACACC
The DNA here is from genome assembly GCF_000499845.2 of Phaseolus vulgaris. NCBI lineage: Eukaryota > Viridiplantae > Streptophyta > Magnoliopsida > Fabales > Fabaceae > Phaseolus > Phaseolus vulgaris. The sequence goes on from NC_023749.2 coordinate 27,798,468, forward strand.
TCAATTCTTCGTAAGAACCTGCAGAAAACAAAGTGGCGCCACTGCGGCCGATCGCGCTCCGACGCTCAAGTCAGTGACGGAATCACCAAATACTCAGAGAGAATATCAAAACTCAAGGAACCGTGCGCAGTGAATCTCAGTGTTCTGAAAAGCGTACTCTAGTGTTCTCAGAAAGCGTACCTCAAAGTCTGTTAAGAGTTCCTTATATACCTGAGCACTTTCTCTCTCCTGACGGTTACACCTCTGGACACGTGGCTCGCATCCAGCTGTACACGTGTCACCATCTGGAGCCCCTTTCTACTTGAGCGTCACCTCTACTCTTCAAGCTATTCGACTAAGTTACCCATGCGAGGAGTAACTTGGTGCATAGCTTCCTTGGAGCGCGACCACTTAAGCGGCGAGTACGGGGTGTCACCATGCACACCTTCTCTGTGGTCTCGCTTGCCGCTATCACGATCTGCTTCACTTGCACATCATGCATGTTCTAGTAAACTGTTCCCTTGCCCCGACTTCTGGCTAGGGAATGATCATCTGATAACTTCGTTCTTCGTACTCGTACCCCTTTCGGCGGTCTCTAACCACTTGATCGCCTAAAACTCACATACGACGACCATGACGCAAGCCTGGTGACCACAGGTTACACATGCTAGATATCGGAGAACGCCAAGCTAACAATTGGCGACTACACAAACTTCCCGACGTACTTCCCTCCTGTTAGCCAGGTGTCCCGTTCAACACGCCTATATTATCGTTTGCTGCCACGTCATCACTTCCGATTACCTGATCACTAAGAGGTCACGTCATCGTCGATCTATGTGGCGCCGGTACGGATTTCCGTACGTTCGTACCCTCTGCCTTTCTGACGCTCCACCAACCCCTTTTTCAATCACACGACACGTGGCTTCATCAACGGTCGTCTTTAATTGACGTTTGCGCTTCCTAAAACGTTCGAAAACCCTTAAACTCATCGCGTTTTTCACTGTTCCATCGTCTTTCTTCATTCTCAAGCACTCCAAACATTTTCTCTGCGAACCACGAAGCTTCTCGTCTCTCTCAATCTCCAACTTTCTTCATCGCTCATCCGATCACAAAAAGGTACCCCTTTTACTCCTCCTATTGGTATTTGTCGCATTTTAATCGGCTTGCATCATCCATTAACTGTCTGAAGCATACGTTGTGGGATGTATCTCTTTTTTCTCGTAACCTAAGGTTTCGTCCCTGATAACGTCTATCCCAGCGAAACCTTGTTCGTTCATCCTATCTTCTTCGTCCCTAATCGAGTCATTCTCTGCTAGCTTCATTTCATCCCTTTCTCTTTCCTTTGCAGTTCCTGCGATGGCTCACACGAAGTCCACCGCTAACCCTCCTTCTTCATCGCGAAATCCTCCACCCAAAACCAGTAGGGTTGTCCCTGGGACAAATCCTCCATCAATACGCAACCCATCTCGAGCCTCTGGTGCTCCCACTGCACAGGTTGAGAGGCCCGCTTCTTCTCATGCCAACCCTACCCAGGCAACTCCACCACTCGCCGGAGGAGCCTCCCTTCCTCCAGAAGACTATAAAAAGCTCTACCCTTGGGCTACCCCAACTCTGCTGAAAGAGACTTCCTCGATAACCACCCAGTTGGCGTGCACCGACTGAGGAAAGGAGATCAATCCGACCTCTCAATCCACAAGGAGCACGATAGCAAAATGGTCGTGCTACCCTGCTGCCCGGGTGAACCGATCTGCGCAGACGATAAGGCGAACAACGGTGAGTTGTTCTACTTTATCTACGCTACCTTCTTCAAGAAAGTGAAGCTTAGGCTTCCTTTTACCCATTTCGAGAGAGAGCTACTGACCGAGCTCAACATCGCGCCTGCCCAGCTTCATCCCAACAGCTGGGCGTTCGTAAGGGCGTTCCAAATTATCTGCGCACACTTGGGGCTACCGGCTTCATTGGACGTCTTCCTCTTCCTGTTTGAGGCAAAGAATCCCGGAGATCGCCTCTGGGTCAGCTTGAACGGGATTGCTGGGAGATCAATCTTCTCAATCTTCCACCAATCTTATAAAGACTGGAAAGGGAAGTTCGTGAAGGTGTGCCAAAACGACCAAGACCCCTCCCTGCTCGACGACTTCCCCTTGTATTGGGTAAACAAGGGGAACAAAGACTCTAAAGACGGCTTCAGGAGGCCAAGAAGCCCTGACAACATGGGGGAGTTAGACAAGGATCTTTGTCTCTTCTGGAAAAGCGTGGCTGTCGTCAACATCACCTTCCCCACTGCCTCAATAATTTCCTTCGAGTTCCTCGAGGACCAACTCGAAGCTCACATAGGTCAGCCCCTTCCTCAACACCAAGTCCTTCACTTCAAGTTAACACTAACTTAGCGTCTTCACCACTCTATTTTGGCATTTCTATTATTCTGTGTTGACCTTGATCTTTCATCCATGTACTACTTGTGTCATCTCTACATGAATGCACTTGCATATTTCGCTTCTGCCTTGGTTGCTCATTTGTTCTTTACCTTGTGCAGATAACATGTTGGGGAAAGGGAAACTAGCAGAATTGAGGGCGATCGCCCCATCCCACAAGCTCGCGGCGGGCTCCCAAACCGTGCCCAACTCGGTGGTGGAGATCGCCGCCGCTCAAGGCAAAACTCCTCCCCGAGGTCCAACTTCTTCTGGGGTACTACCCGCCCCAGCAAGGAAAAAAATTGGTTTTGAGGAGACCTAAGAGGAAAGCTCCTCAAGTGGTGCATGAGGAAGAAGAGGATGATGAAGAGACTGAGGATGGCCTCATTACTAAGAGGGCAAGGGCGGCCCCCTCTTCACCACCTGCACTCCAAACTCCAACACCGCCCTCACCTCCAGCTCCACTACAACCAGTCCAAGCGACGCCCTTAGCCGCCGCGCCTCCAGTGGTCGAGAGCAGCGACCCAAACTTTATAGAGAACCCTCCAAGCGCCTCCACACCATTTGTATCTGTCGAAGAGGGTCCTCCTTCAACCACTTCTATTGTTGGGGCTGCGTTAGGAAACGATGAGGGTGCTCAAGCCTCGCCCATTTTGATAACAGAATCTCCGACCTCACCACCACGCCAAGAAGCCCCCCTTGCCATACAAACTGAAGAGGGCGGTGATGAGAGTCAGCACCAAACCCCCCCAGCACCTCCAACGACAACCTCAAGCCTCCCAACCTCCCAACCTCAGGTCTTGGGACCCTTCACAGCCCGACTGAAGATGATGGCGGAGGATCTTCCCTCGATTGTATCAAGGGCTGTGAAAGACTCACTCAAGAAGCTCCAAGATGAGAACTCTGCGCTGAAGGAGTCAAACCTGATGATAAGGGTTGAGGCTGAGAAACTCTCTTGCAACCTGATGATGGTGGAGATTGAACACTCAAGGCTAGAGGATGCCATGGATGCTGAGCTCAGGAGCACTCGCAAGGAAGCTTCCGACCTGCGCCAGAAACTACATCTCCAAGTCCAAGAGAAGATCGACTTGGAAAGCAAGCTGGTTCCTTACAGGCTCAAGGTGGCAGACTTGGAGGCTGCAAAAAAGGCGGATGCAACCAAGGTGGAAAACCTTGAGAAAAGGTCAGCAGATCGGGAGGTTCTCCTTGGGAAGGTCGAAAAAGAAAGGGACGATGCTCTTGCTGAGCTCGCCGAAGCTCGAGAGGAGGCCAAGAAGATTGCTGCAGAGTTGGCCCAAGCTCGAGACGAAGGCAAAAAGGCTGCTGAAGACCTAGCTCGAGCTCGTGAGGAAAAGGAAGAGCTGAAGAAGCAAACACAAGAGCTCGAGCAAGGCACCGCCCAAGTCCTCACCGCTGGGTTTGACGCCGCTCTGGAGCAAGTAGCATGTCAATACCCCGAGCTCGACCTTTCCATGGTGTCGATCTGCAACGAGGTGGTGGATGGGAAGATTGTACCCTCCGAAGACTAGCTGCCTTCCTCCATCACCTTTTCTTTTGTAAAAACTTTATCTGTAATTACTGCTTATGTAACAGTCGCCACTTCTTATATAATTTTCACTGCTGAAATATTGTTTTCTGATACTTCGCTTTAAATGCCTCTTACTTGCTGCGTGGTTAATCAACATAACCGGTGAAACTCGCTTAAACGAATTAACTCAGCAACATTCGAGCCTCACCTTTCACACACTGCTTCGATCTTGAACAAACTGTTAATCTTATAACAATTTATGGAACTGTTAACTCAAAGTAAAACTTGAGCAACGATTAACTCTTAAGCGATGAAATTTAATATAACTTGTGAACTCAAGGCAATAAACCTTAACATAAGTTACTTACTAGGCAGCAGGTTTTAACTTAAACTAGTATCACAATACAGTTTACCTGATCTGCCCAGCAAAGGGAGCCCTTATTCCTGTCATCACCTGGAATTCTTCTGATCGCCGTAGGGTTCTGGCGATGTGAACTTTCTTGCCTTCATGACTTGACCATTGCCCCCTCATCTGGGAGGTAGAGGCGCCTTTCGGATTCTTCTCTACGTCCCTGAGTTTCAGAGCAATGAGCTGGATAGTGAGGTGTTCTCTTTGAACCTACCTTAGCTATCTTTTTAACTTCTTTCACCCTTCACGCCATACCTGAACTCGTTCAAGACGAGAAGGATTTTATCTGTCTTCGCACCGCCTACAAGCGTGGAAGTTTTCTCTGGTCTTACTGAGTCAATATTGATGTTTCACTTAAAGGGGGAAAGGGCGTTTTCCTTCCCTTCCAACCGTTTAAGGTCACGAACACCCCTGACCTTTCAGTTCATCTTGCCTGAACTCACTCTGAGGTGAGAAGGACTTTTTCTGGTGCCTCAACTTGCCCAAGGTGTACATCTCCTCCCCCTGGATGCACTGGGGACTTTTAATCATGCCTCTATCTGCGGGTGCAGAGAGGTCTTTCAATCTGTTCTTGCCTGCACTCGCTCAAAGGCGAGGAGGACTTCTTCTTGCCTGCACTCGCTCAAAGTCGAGGAGGACTTTCTCTTGCCTGCACTCGCTCAAAGTTGAGGAGGACTTTTCCTTGCCTGCACTCGCTCAAAGTCGAGGAGGACTTTTTCTCTTCTTGCCTCAAGACGCACGAGAGCGTTGAGGTCTTTAATCATCACTGGTGCCTCCGATCGTCGAAAGACAATGAAGACTTTAAAACTTTGACTACTGCCGCCGATCGCCGAAAAGCGATGGGGGACTTCAAAACTTTTAACCGATGCCGCCAATCGCCGAAAGACGATGGGGACTTTAAAACTTTTAACTGATGCCGCCAATCGCCGGAAAACGATGGGGACTTTAAAACTTTTAACTGATGTCGCCAATCGCCGAAAAATGATGGGGACTTTAAAACTTTTAGCTGATGCCGCCAATCGCCGAAAAACGATGGGGACTTTAAAACTTTTAACTGATGCCGCGAATCGCCGAAAAACGATGGGCCCTTTAAAACTTTTACTAAAAAGCATGCAGCATAACTTTGCCTTAGATCACGTACGAGTGATAAGGTCTTTTTTCTAAAACTTTCGAAACAACAAGCATGCAATCTCAGAAACTTTAAACTTTGAAAACTCTTCTTTATTGGGTGGCCTCATTAAAAACCCTCCTTAGGGAAAAAAGAGTGCCCCCTTCAAACTGTTTTAACAGAAAGCATGTAAACTCTTCATGTTCGTTTTTACTTACAAAGCTTTAACTGTAATATAATTTGAGATGTGTGGCGTTCCAGGTGCGAGGAATCGCCCCTCCTTCTAACGTCTCTAAGCGGTAGGCGCCGTTCCCGAGCACCTCGGTTATTCTGAACGGTCCCGTCCACTTTGGCGATAACTTGTTCTCCATCTCGTACTGATGGACCTTCCTCATCACCAGGTCGCCTTCTCTAAATTGCCTTGGCATTACCTTAGAGTTATACCTTCTCTCAATCCTTCTTTTTACTGCCTCGGCCATTACTCTTGCCTCCTCCCTGACCTCATCCAGTAAATCCAGATTCAATCTTCTTTCCTAAATCCAGACCTCGAGTCTTCCGCCACAAAGTTTTGGAATCTCGGCGAGCTTTCCTAGATTTCAACTGGAATCATCGCGTCGCATCCATAAACCAAACTAAACGGGGTCTCGTGGGTTCCTGACTGCTCAGTGGTATGGTACGCCCAAACTATGCGGGGTACCTCTTCAGCCCATGATCCCTTAGCTTTTTCCAACCTTCTCTTTAAACCTCTCAACAACACCCGATTGGCAGACTCTACTTGGCCATTTGTCTGTGGGTGCTCGACGGATGCAAACATCTGCTGTATTCCCACCTCTTCGCACAACTTCTTCAACAGGTGACTCGCAAACTGAGTTCCATTGTCCGACACTAGGTGCTTAGGCACACCAAACCGGCACACGAAGTTCTTCCACACAAAGACTTTGATCTTATGTGCGGTGATCTGCGCTACCGGCTCCGCTTCGATCCACTTGGTGAAATATTCAGTCGCCACCACCAAGTACTTCATCTGCCTGACCGCCAATGGGAAAGGTCCCAGAATGTCAATTCCCCAAGTATGAAACGGCCAAGGGCTGTAAATTGACTTCAGCTCTTCTGGAGGCGCCTTGTGCCAATCGGCGTGCTGTTGACATTGCTTGCAACATTGTGCATACTTCTTGCAGTCCTCCCTCATCGTTGGCCAATAATAACCTGCACGGAGAGTTCTTGCAGCCAGAGCTCGACCCGCGACGTGACTCCCACATATGCCTTCATGGAGCTCGGCCATAATTCTTGTACATTTTTCTCCGTGCACACATTCTAGGAATGAGTGTGTAAACCCAAACCTCTACAGCTCGCCATCGATCATGGTGAACTTGCTGGAGTTCTTCTTTATCTTCCTAGCCTCCGTCGGATCCAGCGGGAGAACGCCATCTGCCAGGCAGCGCTGGTATTGCGTTATCCATGTGTCTGGCTTATGCGTAGCGCAGACCTGCGCCACGTTCACCCTTTCCCCTCGACATGCTCTTATTCTCGGCGATCTCAAGGTCTCCTTGGTCAAGGACCTGTGACTCCTCGCCACTTTCTCCGTCGACTTGCTTATCTGAAGAACTTGGTGGTCTTCCACAAACGCCCTGGGCGTCTTCAGAGTTTCTTGAATAACCGTGCTCTGCCTACCCCCCTTGCCCGAACTGGCGAGCTTGACTAGCAAGTCAGCTCGGGCATTTTGCTCTCTGGGTACATGCACCACCTCAAACGAGGCAAAGGAACCCTTCAACTCTTGCACATACTCCAAGTAAGCCGCCATTTGTGGATCCTTGGCCTGGAACTCGCCTGTTACTTGTCCCGTGACCAACCATGAGTCACTCTTAGCCATCAACATCCTAGCCCCCATCTCCTTAGCCAACAAGATGCCTGCGATCAACGCCTCATACTCTGCTTGATTGTTGCTAGCTTTGAAGGCAAACCTCAGGGATTGTTCTATCAGCACGCCGTTGGGCCCTTTTAGAATGACTCCAGCACCGCTGCCCTGCTGGTTAGACGATCCGTCCACCGAAAGTACCCAAAGAAAGTCGTCCCCCTCAACTCGTGCTGCTTCGGACGAGAGTTCGACCACAAAATCTGCGAAAATCTGCCCCTTGATCGGTCCTCGGGGTTCATATTTGATGCCGAACTCCGACAGCTCCACTGCCCACTTCACCATTCTCCCAGCTACATCGGGCTTCTTTAAGACTTTCTGGATAGGCAAGTCGGTCATCACCAGCACTGTAAAACTGTGAAAATAGTGGTGCAACCTCCTCGCTGAGAATACGACTGCCAGTGCAGCTTTCTCCAAGGCCTGATACCTTACTTCTGGGCCTTGTAACACCTTGCTAACGAAGTAGATAGGTTTCTGAGCCTGGTCTTGATCTTGGGCGAGCACCGCACTCACCGCCCTCTCAGTTACAGCAAAATACAACCTGAGAGGGGTTCCTACCAAAGGTTTGCACAAAACCGACGGGCTCGCCAGGTACTCTTTAAGCTTCACGAAAGCTTCTTCGCATTCCTTCGACCAGACAAACTTATTGTTTCGCCTCAAGCACTGGAAATACGGATGGCCTTTCTCTCCACTAGCTGACACGAAACGAGATAGGGAGCAAGATGGCAGCACACTTATCAGGATTTGCCTCTATTCCTCTTTCAGTTAAGAGGAAACCCAAGAACTTCCCTGCCTCCACGCCAAAAATGCACTTCTCGGGGTTCAGCTTTAATCTGAACTTGGCGATCGTGGTAAACAGCTCCTTCAGATCTGAGACGTGCCTACTTTTCTCTAACGAGGTCACGACCATATCATCTACGTACGCCTGCACATTCCTCCCCAGCATTGGTGCAAGTACCTTATCCATCAACCTTTGGTACGTGGCCCCCGCATTCTTCAACCCGAAGGGCATCACCTTGTAGCAGTAGCACGACCTCTCAGTCATGAAGGCGGTCTTCTCTTCATCCATGGGATGCATCTTTATCTGGTTGTACCCTGAGAAGGCGTCCAGAAAACTCAGCAACTTGCACCCTGCTGCGCTGTCAACCAGGGCATCTATGCTTGGCAAAGGGTATGAATCCTTTGGGCAAGCCTTGTTCAGGTCTGTGAAGTCGACGCACATGCGCCACTTCCCGTTGCTCTTCTTTACCAGCACGACATTAGCTAACCATTCAGGGTACTGGACCTCCCTGATATGGCCTGCGGTGAGGAGATTTTGCGTTTCATCCCTAATCGCCTGTCTCCTCTCCTCATTAAACTTCCTTCTTCTCTGTCGCACTGGTCTGACCTGTGTGTCCATTGCCAAATGGTGACACAAGAAATCGGGGTCGATTCCCGGCATGTCTGAAGCAGACCATGCAAAAGCATCCAGATTCCGTTCTATCACCTTGGCGATCTGGTCTTGGAGCTCACCTTCCAAAGATCTTCCCAACTTGAAGACCTTGCCCCCGATCTCCCTCTCGAGCCACTCCTCGACAGGTTTGGGCCTAGTTTCCCTGGCGATTACCGCCCTGGTGATTCCCGGCTCTCTCGCCTCCTCTGGGCGGTTTCTCGCTTCTTCTTCCCGTCCGGCGCTCTTTCCCTCAACCTCAGCATCTACCATGATGACATTGCCTCCGGCGGTCACTTCCATCGCCGCATCAACAACTCGCCATTCTGTTGGCCTGGGCTTCACACCGGGAGGCGGCGTGGTGGTAATGTAGCTCACCGACCATTTATTCTTGAGGCTGTTTTCGTAGCACTTCTTTGCCTCCTTTTGGTCAGATCTTATGGTAATCACCACCCCCTCCATCGATGGCAACTTAACCTTCATGTGCCTGGTTGAGGGCACAACTCGTATTCTGTTGAGGGTCGGCCTTCCCAACAGAATGTTATACGCTGAGGGGGCGTTCACAACGAGGTACCTGATCTTCTCCGTCCTCGAGGCCACCTCATCCGTGAATGTAGTTCTCAGCTCAATGTACCCCCTGACCTCCACCTGATCGCCAGCGAACCCATATAAGCATCCTCCATAGGGCCTTAACTGGTCAAGGGGTAATTGCAACTTGGTGAACGTCGGCCAGAACATTACATCTGCCGAGCTCCCTTGGTCCACCAGTACCCGGTGGACCTTCCTTCCCGCCGTGACTAGCGAGACAACTATGGGATCATTGTCATGAGGTACAACGTCCCTGAGATCCTCCTTTGTGAACGTAATGTCCACATCTGGCGAGTGATCTTCGAACACATCTACTGCCATCACAGACCTTGCATATTTCTTCCTCTGTGATGTAGTACATCCACCACCTGAGAAACCCCCAGCGATGGTGTGGATCTAGCCGTGAGTGGGCATCTCATGCTGCTGACCCTCACTACTCGCCGGCTGAGAGCTCGATGCACCCCCCGTCCTCTTGTCCAGCAGGTAGTCATTCAAGAAGCCACTCTTGACCAAGTCGTCGAGCTGGTAACCCAGGGTCAAACACGAATCAAGGGTGTGACCAAAACTCTAGTGGAATTCGCACCATGCGTTTGGTTTTGGCCCTAACACCTTGTCGCAAACTTTCTCAGGCGCTTTAAGCCTGGCTTCTATGTTGGGAATGGCGATCAGGTCCGCCAACCCCATGAAAAACTTGTACCTGGGTGGGCGATTAAACTCCCTGGGGCGCCCTGGGCCCCTTCCCTTGTTTTTCATTGGATTGTATGGATGGCGAGTCCTCTGATCCTTCTTAGCCGCCGCCATCTCCAGCACCCTCTAGGGCTGGATTCTAGTCTGGGCCCGTGGCCTAGCAGGAGCCACGTTCCCTCTCTTTTCGGCGACCTTTCTTTCGTCGGCGATGTGGGCCACCGCAAGTCGCCTAACTTCAGCAAACGTGGCGGGGTGGCCCCTAATCAGCGCCTCGCAGAAAGGTCCAGGCACCACGCCCTTTTTGAAGGCGTATACCAGCATCTCCTCGTCTTTGGCAGGCGAGCGGACCATCTGCGCTCCAAAACGATTCAAATAGTCCCTAAGAGACTCTCCCTGATACTGCCTCACGTCGAACAGGTCATAAGGCACCCTAGGTGGCGCCTTGTTCACAATGTACTGGTCGACGAAAAGCTTCGAAAACTGCTAGAATTTGGTTATGTGACCGGTAGGCAGGCTAACAAACCATTCCAGCGCTGTTCCCTGGAGTGTGCTTGTTCTGTCCGGTTGACCTGTGACGTCTTTGTGCGCGACCTCAACCGTCAGCTAGGGACTCCTTCCCACTGGTTACCTGTGGATTCCTGCAAAAAGAGGACAAAGGGGCGCCCTAGCGGCCGTTTGCACTCCGACGCTCAAGTCAGCCAGCAAGAAACACCAAAACTGTGCACCTCCGTATCTGAGCACCGCGTATGGCACTCTAAAGGTGGTAAAAGGAACTGTGTATTGTGTGTATATTCTCGCCCTGGCAAACAACCTCTTTTCCAGTCCCTTGTGCGCAGCCTCACGACTTCGAGCAAGCAACTGGAGTGTATTCTCGGAAAATTTGCCAAAACTTCCAACCCCGTTTCCAACATTCTCGGCGCTATTTAAACTACCCAAGCATTTAAAGCGCCTTAAAGCGCTTTTAATCATAAAACGTAACGCGCTTAATTAGCGCGTCTAATTAGAAAACGTAGCGCATTTAAGATGTTGAAACGCTTGGGAGCCATTATAGTACCTGAACGCTCGAAACGGAAACTGTATTGAATGACTTTAATTACCTGGTACCTGACTAAAGGATGTTTCTATTCTGACCTGGCTGTCGTACACGTGGAGGGCCTCACGACGCCATGACCCCATCTGGGGGCGTTTCTACGTGTGAGTCCTCCTGCCTGGGAGTGCTACTGCGCAAGGGGCGACTTTTTGGGTGCCAACTCATGCCCCCAATCATCTAGTCACTCACTTTGAGAGCGTATCTGCCTTCCTCTCGTACCCTGCACCCGGCTACCCTGGACGTGATGTGATTCCACTAGCCATATAGAGAAAGGTTCTTGACCTTCTTAGGAATCACCTTGAGTTGGACATTATAGAGGCACTTTTCTTTGAGTTGGATCATTGTTCTAAGACAAGAACTCACCAAAAACTAGTACCAAATCCCAAACTCATTTGGATGAACCAATTTTAGTCAAATTGAACCGAACAAAAGAGGAAGAAAAGCAAAGGAACAAGATGAATGGAAAGAATTATAAAACTGCCGAATCAAAATACTCATAAAAACAGCAAGAACACCAAACCAAACTCAAGAACACAAGCTAACAAAAACAAATGAAAGAGGAGAAAGGAAGGAGAGAAGAAATGCTCATGAAGATGGAAGGAGGATGGATGATCTCGCCACTAGAAGTGTGGAATGCTCCTAGATGAGAGTGATGCCGCCACTTGAGGACTCCATTGATCCATCAAGATAAGACTAGAGAAGAAGGCTCAAAGCTCTCCAAAGTTCACTCAAAATTTGAGTAGAGTTTTCTTAGATTAATTCCAATCTGAATTTTACAAAGGAAGCACCTCTATTTATAGCCTAAGGTGCTGAAAAATAGGTGGGAAATTTCAAATAAACTCATTTGAAATTCCCACCAAAAAACAAGTCACATAGGCGGTGTGACCTTTTTCTACTATGACACCTCCCAAAAACTACACCTGCACCACTCTCCTAAGTCACATGGGTAATGTGACTTTATTTTACATTTTCACACTCCTTTATTTAATAACCACACCTCCTAAAACTATACAAGAGTATTTCAAAGCTTGGCCTTGCCCCTCATGGGATGGACTTGGGCTCTTTGGGCTTTGGCCTTCTTGGGCTTGGGCTTGGGCTTTGGGCTTGGGTCTCATCTTTATTTTATGTCTTCTTTTAATTTTGAGAAGACTAGAAGGAAGAACTTCAAATGTGAGGGTGGATGTCCTCTTCCTCCATTAATAAAAGCCTCCTTTATTTGATTCTCATCATACTCCTCGAGTTGGAGAGAATTCGTCCACGAATTCTGAATCCCTGCATATAACAAAGTCAGTTTAGTTTTACAATTAAAAGTGGAAGAAAAATGTAAACATGACTTAGCATTTGTAAATAATGGGATTTCAGAAAAGGAGGTTCTATAAATCGACCAAGTTGGAAAAATTTGTTTGGGAATGATGTGATGTTTTGGAAAAAGACCTCTTAAATGGTGACAACCATTAGGAGGTATGAACAAATTATCCCTAACAGTTTTTAACCAAGATGGTGGTGAAATAGGAACCTTGGGTAAGGAAAAAGATAAGGAAGGAAAACACCTTGGAGGTGAAAGGATTAGATCCATTTCAACTTGGCCTTCTTTGTCTTTTTCTTTTTTACTTGTGGTAGGTGGGTGAGGTAGGTCTTGTTTTACCTTTTTTATCATTAAGATTTGCTTTTGTGGACAATGAAGAGCTATGTGCCCAAAACCTAAACATTTAAAACATTTGATATTTGAAGGTTGGGTAGGTGACTTAGGATTAGAAGGATTTGTAGTAGAAACTTTATTTGGAAACATGGTTTGTTTGGAAAAATTGGAAGGACAATTTTGAGTGGACATTTTGTTGGCATCCTTCCTAGAAGAGTTGTAGAAATTATAATCATGAGTATTTTTGAAAGTTGTTTTCAAAAGATAGGATTCTACCTTGATGGCTTGGCGAAACACTTTCTTTAAAGAAGAGTACTCATTTAATTCTACAATTTCTCTAATATCTCTTCTCAAACCACTTACAAACCATTTTAACTTTGACTCTTCATTAGCATGCATATTCATTTTAGTCAAAGTTGTTTCAAAATCTTTAATGTATTCTTCTACCATCCTATGTCCTTGAGGAAGCCTTTGGAACTTCAACAAGTGTTCCTTCCTAGAAGGAGGAACAAACCTCGCGCGCATACACTCTTTCAAAGCATTCCAAGAAACCACGGGAGGTTTCTTGCGATATATAATGTCCATTACAGTTTTATGCCACCATTCTTTGGCATAGCCCAAAAAGGATGAAGAAACTATCCTAAGTTTATCGTCATCTTGGACCCTATACACATGAAAATAATGGTCAACCTTAGTCTCCCAATCTAAATACACATTAGGATCACTATCACCATTAAAACTAGGGACTTTTTTACAAGCAATGTTGAACACTTGGTGATATCTTTGGTCACGGTTATAGCTCTCTTCATGAGAATGATGGTGATGCCTCCTTCTTCTATGTTCTTCTTCACCAAGGACTGAAGCATTGGAAGGAGAATGCTGTTTGTAAGATGCACCACTTGAATAGCCAGCCATTTTGCAAATAAAAAACAGCAAACACACAAAAACAGCAAACAAGTTAAGAAACAAAATTAGCAAAAACAGTGAGCTTGGCAATGAAATTGCCAAAGTGAATGGAGGCAGAAAAAAGAGGTCACTCTCAAAGAAATAATGTCCTTGCACCAATCTGATCTTGAGGCCTTGGAATCCTCAAATGAAAGATGTCAAAGCAAGCACACCAATCTTAAAGGCAACCACCACAAAACCAATGAAACTGTTCCGTCTGGTTGACCGGGATGTCTTCGCGCGCGACCTCAACCGTCAGCTAGGGACTCCTTCCCACTGGTTGCCTGTGGATTCCTGCAAAAAAGAGGACAAAGGGGCGCCCTAGCGGCCGTGTGCACTCCGACGCTCAAGTCAGCCAGGAAGAAACACCAAAACTGTCCACCTACGTGTCTGAGCACCGCGTATGGCACTCTGAAGGTGGTAAAAGAACTGTGTATATGTGTGTGTGTGCTGTCTCCTTCAGGCAAAAATATTCTCCAGTCACTTGTGCGTAACCTTGAAGCACGAGCAAGCAACTAGAGAGTTCTCTGGTAAATTTGCCGAAAGTTCCAACCCTCTTTCCAACATTCTCCGCGCTATTTAAACTACCCAAGCATTTAAAGCGCCTTAAAGCGCTTTTAATCACAAACGTAACGCACTCATTAAAGCGTTTTAATTAGAAAACGTAGCGCATTTAAGTCGTTGCAACGCTTGGGAGCCATTATAGTACCTGAATGCTCGAAAGGGAAACTGTATTGAATGACTCTTAATTACCTGGCACCTGACTAAAGGGTGTTTCCATTCTGACATGGCTGTTGTACACGTGGAGGGCCTCACGACGCCGTGACCCCATCTGGGGGCGTTTCTGCCCATCTGGGGACGTTTCTACGTGTGAGTCCTCCTGCTTGGGAGTGCTAATGCGCTAGGGGTGACTTTTTGGGTGCCAACTCATGCCCCCAAGTATCTAGCCACTTACTTTGAGAGCGTATCTGCCTTCTTTTCGTACCCTGCACCCGCTTACCCTGGGCGTGACCTTCCTCTTGGGTCGTATCTATCCCGAAGGCGTCTCTGGGGTGGCAGGGGTACTTCACGAGTCAGGCTGCCCTACCTTGATGTTATCACTATGGCCTTGAAGCCACCTTTTCTTTCTCTTTATCACTTTCCCGAGATATCGGGACCTGAGGCCTTCCCACGGTGCCGCTCCCTCCATGGTCTTTCCTACCCATGGGTATCGAGGAACCGCGCTGTGATTGCCTTGTTTCTACACTGTTTGATCTGGCGACGCCCTGGTTGGGCGACGCCTTCACCTAGGCGACGCCTTGCTTTGGCGACGCTTCCTCTCGGCGATGCTGGCACTTGGCGTCTCCACACCTAGGCGAAGCCTTGTGTTGACTTTGACTCTCAGCCGTTGACGTTGACCTTGACTTAGTCAACGCCCGGATACGGGACGGTACAGAAACAATAAAGACAAACAAGAAAAAGGTATAAGCAAGGAAAGGTAATTGCTAAAGGAAAAACTATGTGTAAGACAAACTCAAAGAGTAAGAATGAAAGACAATCAAGAAAATAAAGAACTCAATGAGAAAAGTAGGCACACAAAAGAATACTTAAGGAAAAGCTCTAGAGTAGATGAAGAAAACAAAAAAATAAATTAGCTACTGGAAATTATTTTTTTTATGCAAACAGTGCTTGATATTCACTGATTTAACTGGAACGATGTAGAGCGAACTGGATTATGAAATTTAAACCACAGAAACTTCAAGATGTTAACTCAATAATGGAACTGGAATCAATTAAAAAAAGTAAGCCAATTAATTGAGATAAATTTTTTAAAATCGCTGCCAGATTACCGTATTCTTTTCGGCAGAATTGTACACTTTTTTTATTTTATTTATCATTTTTTGTGTACTTTGAATTTTTGAATGATTCTTTTTTCTATTCTTTTCTAACACTTTGAATATCACAAATCCAGAATTTCAGAATTTTCCAGTGAGTAAATCAATTGCAATAAGGAAAAACAGTAAGCACTTTTTTCAGAAACAGAGGAATCCTAATAGGAATAAAAAACAGAATTATGAACTAGCAAATACATAATGGAAAATGATGTATTGGAACTTGTATAGGTCTAGAATACAAGTATGAACTCAATTCTAAAAAGAAAATGCACAAAGGATCAATATCAATTCAGAAAATTATATGACACCAAAGCAAGAAACAATCAAAGCAATAAAAGTACTGATCCTGCCTGTTGACCAGAACGTTGGAACCTGCCTCGTCAAAGGATCGACGTGTGCACCGCTTCAAACCTCCGTCCTTCTTCAAGATCCACCTCAAGAACCTGCAAAAGAACAGAGCGGCGCCGCTGCGGCCGATCGCACTCCAACGCCCAAGTCAGTGACCGAACCACCAAATACTAAGAGCAAGAACACTCAAAAAATCTCAAGGAACCGTGCAATGTTCTCTTTCACAGTAAGCTCTAGAACTCGCAAGCGTAAAGAGTATAATCTGAACGTGCGTACCTTAGAAAGTTTGTTGAGAACTCTTATATACCTGGTCACTTTCTCTCTCCTGGCAGTTACAGACCGGGACACGTGGCTCGCATCTAGTCGTACACGTGCCGTCATCTGGAGCCTCCTTGACTTGGGCGCTGCTTCTGACTCTCTTTTTGGCTAAGTTATTTATGCATGGTACTGCCCAGTGCACAGCTAACTTGGGAGTGCAATCTCTACTGGAACTGGTGAGTTAGGGTGCCTTTGTACACCTTCCCTGTGGTCTCGCTGACCGCCTTCATAATCTGCACCACCTTTATCTCTGGCGATGTGCTTGCTCTGGCGATCTCCAATCATTTGGTCGCCTGAGTTTACATCTGGCGACTTCATCTTTAACCCGGTGATCGCCGGTTTTGGTATGCTGGAGATCGGAACACGCCAACTTAATAACTGGCGACTCCACGAGCCCCCCGACTTCCTTCCCTTCTGCAAACCCAGCGCCTTGTCAACACGCCTACACTGTAGCTTGATGCCACGTCATCACTTCCGACTACCAGGGCGGTACACAAGCCCCCCAGTCTTAAGCGAAGACTTGTCCAGCGAAAAGACTGAAAGAGTCACGTCAACACCGAGCTACGTGGCACTGACGCAGAATTCCAAGCGGTTGTACTTTCTGCTTCTCTGACGCTCCACCAAACCCTTCACCCATCGCTCGACACGTGGCTTCATCAACGGTTACCTTCAGTTACCGTTTGCGCTTCCCAAACCCATCTCGAAAAACCCTTAAACCCATTTTCACTCCACTGTTCCATCACTTTTCTTCGTATCCTCAAACGCTCCAACTCCCTTCTGCAAAAAAGCTCTCAGCGTTCTTCAACATTCTGAATCACCAGCATCCTTCATCGTCTTCCTGATCATCAAAAGGTACCTCATTTCCTTCTTCTGCTGGTTTTTCCTGCATTTTAACCGATTCGCATCATCCTGTAACTGTCTGGTGCATACGTTGTGGGTTGTTTTAGCGATTTCTCCTTCTTCGTAACTTAGGGCTCTGTCAACGTCACAACGAACCTACGTTCGTTCGTTTTTCACCTTTCTTCCATGATCGAGTCAGCCTCTATGACCCCTGATCATTTTTCCTTTTCTTCTTCCTTTGCAGCTTCAACAATGACTCGCTCAAAGATCACCCCAAATCCTCCTCCTTCATCACGAAACCCCTCTTCACAAGCACACGACCCACCGCGAGTACGTGGCATTTCGTCTTCTCAGGCTGAGAGGCCTGCACCTTCCCACCCCTACCTGGCCCAGGCTACTCCGCCTGTCACCGGAGGAGCCTCCGTCCCCCCACCAGACTTCAAAAAACTATACCCCTGGGCCAACTCGACCCTGTTGGGGGAAACATCTTCCGTGAACACTGCTGGGGCAGTTCTGCGATTGACGAAGGGGGATGAGCCTCACCAATCATTCCACAAGGAGCACGATGAGAAGATGACAGTGCTACCTTGCCCCCCTGGCCTGCCAGTCTGTGCTGACGACAAGGCAAACACCGGTGGAGCCTTCTGTTTCGTCTACACAACCCTATTCAAGAAGGTGAAACTCAGGTTTCCCTTCACTCGCTTTGAGAGGGAGCTTCTCACCGAGCTCAACATCGCCGCCGCCCAGCTTCATCCCAACAGCTGGGCGTTCGTGCGAGCGTTCCAAGTCATGTGCGACCACCTGGGGTTGCCAGCATCTGTAGATGTATTCTTATTTCTCTTCGAAGCCAAGCACCCAGGAGACCGCCTGTGGGTAAGCTTGAATGGGATTGCTGGGAGATCAATCCTTTCCATCTTCCAGCAATCCTATAAAGACTGGAAGGGCAAATTTGTCCAGATACGCCCCAACGAGAAAGACGCGTCGCTGCTCGACGGTTTCCCCTTGTATTGGGTAAACAAGGGGAACAAAGAGTCCAAAAGCTGCTTCAGGAGACCCAGAAGTCCTGATAGCATGGGCGCTTTGGACAGAGATCTCTATTTTTTCTGGAAGAGTGTGGCAGACGCCAACATCACCTTCCTCACCACCACACTTATCTGCTTCGAGTTCTTCGAGGACCAACTCGAAATTCGAATAGGTTAGAACGTTTAAATTCTTGTTCTAATACTTATTCCTGTTAACTGTTTCTGGGCGTCTTGTGCGTTGCGCGCAAGGCTTTGGTTTTATTTTTCTGCACCCTTTATCTGCTTTGCTGCATATTGCCCTATGCATTTATTTTCTCTTTGAACTAACCCATGCATTTTTGCTCTATGCAGATAATATGTTGGGCCAGGGCAAGCTTACTGAACTAACGGCGCTCGCTCGAACCCACGGGTTGGCAACAGGTTCTCAAACAGTGCCAAACTCGGTGGTGGAGATCGCCGCCGCACAGGGCCGATCGCCACCCAAGGGCCCAGCTCCTTCCGATGTCCAACCCGCCGCCCAACGCAAGAAACTTGTCCTCAAAAGACCCAAGAGGAAAGCCCCCCAGGTAGTCCACGAGGAAGAGGAGGAAGACGACGAGGCCACTGAAGATGGCCTTGTTACGAAGAGGAAGAGGGTGGCACCTTCTTCACCATCTGCACCACCCTCTCTTCCAACATCAACACCGCCATCCACGCCTGTTCCACCTCCAACACAGCCATCTCCACCAGCTCCTGCCTCACCAGTCCAAGCAATCCCACTGGCAACTGCGCCACCTGCGGTTGGGGCCCCCGAGCCAAATTTCATGGAGGACCCCTTGAGCGCCTCCACGCCGTATGTATCAGCTAGAGGGGGTCCTCCTTCAACTGCCTCAGCCGCAGATGTTGCTCCAATCGGGGATGAGGTCGCCCATACCTCTCCAATTCTGATCACTGAATCCCCGACGTCGCCATCGCGTCAAGAAACACCTGCTGAACAACCAACTAAAGAAGGTGGCGGCGAGAGCCAACAACAGGCCCACCCGGTGCCTCTACAAGCAGCAAACCTCCCTCTTGAGGTCACGAGGATGTGGGAGCCTTTATCTGCCAAGCTGAAGACGATGGCAGAAGACATCCCCACCATCATAACTAGAGCTGTGGAGAGCTCCACCAGGAAGCTCCAGGATGACCTCTTCAACCTTAGAACTGAGAATAGCACCATGAGGGTTGAGGTGGAGAAGTTATCCTTCAATCTGACACTCGCGGAGATTGAACACTCCCGAGTACAAGATGCGATGAGCACCGAGCTCCGGTTGGCGCGCAAGGAGGCCACCGATCTTCGCCACAAGGTGCAGCTTCTGGCTTAAGAGAAGATTGAGCTGGAAAGCAAGATTGTGCCTTATCGCGTTAAGGTGGCTGACCTAGAAGCCTTGATAAAAACTGACGCCGCCAAGGTGAAGAAACTGGAGCAGAGGTCCGCTGATCGGGAGATCTTCCTGGGAAAGGTGGAAAAAGAAAGGGATGACACCATGGCGAAACTTGCTGAAGCCAACAAAGAGAAGGGGGAGATCGCTGCCGAATTGGGCCAAGTGCAAGCAGAATCCAAGAAGGTTGCTGAAGACCTTCTCCAGGCTCAAGAAACCAACGAAAAACTCAAGAAGCAAGTCGAAGAGCTGGAGCAGCAGAATAAGAGGCTGAAGGAACAGACTGAAGGACTCCAGAAACAGATTGAAGAACTTAATCTGAGTTCTGCCCAAATTCTGGCTGCTGGATTCGAGGCTGCACGGGAACAGTTTGCATGCTTGTTCCCCGATCTGGATCTCAGCATGGTGTCCCTAAACAACGAGGTGGTGGATGGGAAGGTGGTTCCCGTCGAAGACTGATCAATTTCCCCTCATCCACCACCTTTATGCTTTTTCTTTGCATTTTGTAATAAACTTTCTTCTTTTTCTGTTTACGTACCTCGAACTGATATTTACTTAATGAAATTGCCTTTGTATTTCTTCCTGTAACTTCTTTGCCTGCTTCAACTTCCCTTGCGCAATTTACTTCAGAGAAATAACTTAGTAATTTCGTAGGCACGATCTTATACTTAACTGTTTCGAACCATTTCAACTTCAAACAATAATCACTTTAACAACTCGTAATCTTAAGGCAATTAACCTTAGGGTAAAATTACTCTTCAAGCAACGAACTTCAACTCAACTACCGGCTTAAAGCACTGCTTCACCCGATTGCGCAAGGGAAGTTCCGGTTGGCGCGCAAGGAGGCCACCGATCTTCGCCACAAGGTGCAGCTTCTGGCTTAAGAGAAGATTGAGCTGGAAAGCAAGATTGTGCCTTATCGCGTTAAGGTGGCTGACCTAGAAGCCTTGATAAAAACTGACGCCGCCAAGGTGAAGAAACTGGAGCAGAGGTCCGCTGATCGGGAGATCTTCCTGGGAAAGGTGGAAAAAGAAAGGGATGACACCATGGCGAAACTTGCTGAAGCCAACAAAGAGAAGGGGGAGATCGCTGCCGAATTGGGCCAAGTGCAAGCAGAATCCAAGAAGGTTGCTGAAGACCTTCTCCAGGCTCAAGAAACCAACGAAAAACTCAAGAAGCAAGTCGAAGAGCTGGAGCAGCAGAATAAGAGGCTGAAGGAACAGACTGAAGGACTCCAGAAACAGATTGAAGAACTTAATCTGAGTTCTGCCCAAATTCTGGCTGCTGGATTCGAGGCTGCACGGGAACAGTTTGCATGCTTGTTCCCCGATCTGGATCTCAGCATGGTGTCCCTAAACAACGAGGTGGTGGATGGGAAGGTGGTTCCCGTCGAAGACTGATCAATTTCCCCTCATCCACCACCTTTATGCTTTTTCTTTGCATTTTGTAATAAACTTTCTTCTTTTTCTGTTTACGTACCTCGAACTGATATTTACTTAATGAAATTGCCTTTGTATTTCTTCCTGTAACTTCTTTGCCTGCTTCAACTTCCCTTGCGCAATTTACTTCAGAGAAATAACTTAGTAATTTCGTAGGCACGATCTTATACTTAACTGTTTCGAACCATTTCAACTTCAAACAATAATCACTTTAACAACTCGTAATCTTAAGGCAATTAACCTTAGGGTAAAATTACTCTTCAAGCAACGAACTTCAACTCAACTACCGGCTTAAAGCACTGCTTCACCCGATCTGCTTCATTAAAACGGGTCTTTAACTTTCTCGGCACTGTTTGAACTTTTCCTGGTCGCCAAAGACTCTTGGCGATATCAGCTTCTTTCTGACTCCATACCTTGGCCATTGTTCTTTTATCTGGGAGTAGAGGCGCCTTTCGGATCCTCCTCTACCTTCCTGAACTTCAGAACAAAAGACCGGGTGGCTAGGCGTTCTCTGCGAACCTACCTCAACCACCTTCCAAACTTCGTCCACCCTGAACACCATACCTGAACTCGTTCGAGACGAGAAGGATTTGATCTTGCCTGAACTCGCTCATAGGCGAGAAGGTCTTTTAACTCACCTGAACTCACTCATAGGCGAGAAGGTCTTTTAACTCGCCTGAACTCGCTCATAGGCGAGAAGGTCTTTTAACTCGCCTGAACTCGCTCATTGGCGAGAAGGTCTTTTACTTGCCTCTACATTGCTCTGGGGATTACATCTTCTCGCCCCCAGAAACACTAAGGACTTTTCACTGGTGCCTCTACATTGCCCCAGGGGTTACATCTTCTCGCCCCCAGAAACACCTTCGATCTTGTGTGCGGTGATCTGGGCCACTGGTTCTGCTTCGATCCACTTGGTGAAATACTCAATCGCCACCACCAAGTACTTCATTTGCCTGATCGCCAGCGGGAATGGTCCCAGAATGTCGATTCCCCAAGTATGAAACGGCCAAGGGCTGTAGATCGACTTCAACTCCTTGGGAGGCGCCTTGTGCCAATTGGCGTGCTGTTGGCATTGTTTGCAACACTGGGCATACTTATTGCAGTCTTCTCTCATCGATGGCCTGCAGTAACCTGCACGGAGAGTCCTCGCGGCCAGAGCTCGACCCCCGACGTGGCTTCCGCATATACCTTCGTGGATCTCTGCCATGATTCTCGTGCACTTCTCGCCATGTACGCACTCCAGGAGTGGGTGAGTGAACCCAAACCTGTACAGATCGCCATCAATCAATGTGTACTTGCTAGAATTTTTCTTTACCTTCCTAGCCTCTGTCGGATCCAATGGGAGAAGGCCATCTGCCAGGCACCGCTTGTACTGTGTTATCCAGGTGTCTGGCTCGTGGATAGCGCAGACCTGTGTCATGTTCACCTTCTCTCCTCGACATGCTCTAATTCTCGGTGATCTCAACGTTTCTTGTGTCAAAGACCTGTGACTTCTTGCCGCTTTTTCCGTCGACCTGCTTATCTGAAGAACCAGGTGATCTGCTACAAATGCTCTCGGCGTCTTCAGAGTTTCTTGAATCACCGTCCTCTGTCTACCCCCCTTGCCTGAACTGGCGAGCTTAGCGAGCAAGTCAGCTCGGGCATTCTGCTCTCTGGGCACATGCACCACTTCAAAGGAGGGAAAGGAACTCTTCAATTCCTGCACATACTCCAAATAAGCCGCCATTTGTGGATCTTTAGCCTGGAACTCGCCTGTTACTTGCCCTGTGACTAACAGCGAGTCACTCTAAGCCATTAGCACCCTGGCTCCCATCTCTTTTGCCAGCAAAATCCCGGCGATCAGCGCCTCATATTCTGCTTGATTGTTACTGGCTTTGAAGGCGAATCTCAAAGATTGTTCGATCAGCACGCCGTTGGGTCCTTCCAAAATGACTCCAGCACCGCTACCCTGCTGGTTCGACGATCCATCCACCGAGAGTACCCAACGGAAGTCGTCCCCTTCAACTCGTGTCGCCTCAGACGAGAGCTCGACCACGAAATCCGCAAAGATTTGCCCCTTGATCGGGCCTCGGGCTCACATTTAATATCAAACTCTGACAACCTGCACCAGGTTGCGCCACTATTTCCATAGCTTCACCATATGGAAATTGTCAGAGTTTGATATTAAATGTGAGCCCGAGGCCCGATCAAGGGGCAAATCTTTGCGGATTTCGTGGTCGAGCTCTCGTCTGAGGCGACACGAGTTGAAGGGGACGACTTCCGTTGGGTACTCTCGGTGGATGGATCGTCGAACCAGCAGGGTAGCGGTGCTGGAGTCATTTTGGAAGGACCCAACGGCGTGCTGATCGAACAATCTTTGAGATTTGCTTTCAAAGCCAACAACAATCAAGCAGAATATGAGGCGCTGATCGCCGGGATTTTGCTGGCCAAAGAGATGGGAGCCAGGGTGTTAATGGCTAAGAGTGACTCGCTGCTAGTCACAGGGCAAGTAACAGGCGAGTTCCAGGCTAAAGATCCACAAATGGCGGCTTATTTGGAGTATGTGCAGGAATTGAAGAGTTCCTTTGCCTCCTTTGAAGTGGTGCATGTGCCCAGAGAGCAGAATGCCCGAGCTGACTTACTGGCTAAGCTCGCCAGTTCAGGAAAGGGGGGTAGACAGAGGACGGTGATTCAAGAAACTCTGAAGACGCCGAGAGCATTTGTGGCAGATCACCTGGTTCTTCAGATAAGCAAGTCGACGGAGAAAGCAGCGAGAAGTCATAAGTCCCTGACGCAAGAAACTTTGAGATCGCCGAGAATTAGAGCATGTCGAGGAGAGAAGGTGAACGTGACGCAGGTCTGCGCTATCCATGAGCCAGACACCTGGATAACACAATACAAGCGATGCCTGGCAGATGGCCTTCTCCCACTGGATCCGACAGAGGCTAGGAAGGTAAAGAAAAATTCTAGCAAGTACACATTGATTGATGGCGATCTGTACAGGTTTGGGTTCACTCACCCACTCCTGGAATGCGTACATGGCGAGAAGTGCACGAGAATCATGGCAGAGCTCCACGAAGGTATATGCAGAAGCCACGTCGGGGGTCGAGCTCTGGCCGCAAGGACTCTCTGTGCAGGTTACTACTGGCTATCGATGAGAGAAGACTGCAAGAAGTATGCCCAATGTTGCAAACAATGCCAACAGCACGCCGATTGGCACAAGGCGCCTCCCGAGGAGTTGAAGTCGATCTACAGCCCTTGGCCGTTTCATACTTGGGGAATCGACATTCTGGGACCATTCCCGCTGGCGATCAGGCAGATGAAGTACTTGGTGGTGGCGATTGAGTATTTCACCAAGTGGATCGAAGCAGAGCCAGTGGCCCAGATCACCGCACACAAGATCGAAGGTTTCCCGTGTGGAAGAATATTGTGTGCCGGTTTGGAGTGCCCAAGCGCCTGGTGTCAGACAATGGGACTCAGTTTGCAAGCCACTTGTTGAAGAAGCTGTGCGAAGGGGTGGGAATTCAACAAGTGTTTGCATCCGTCGAGCACCCTCAGACGAATGGCCAGGTGGAGTCAGCTAATCGGGTGTTGCTGAGAGGTTTGAAGAGAAGACTAGAGAAAGCCAAAGGAAGCTGGGCTGAGGAGGTACCCCGTATAGTCTGGGCGTACCACACCACCGAGCAGTCAGGAACCCATGAGACCCCGTTCAGCTTGGTCTATGGGTGTGATGCAATGATTCCAGTAGAGATCCAGGAGAGCTCGCCGAGATTCCAGAATTTTGTAGAGGAAGACTCGAATGAGGAGAGAAGGCTGAACCTGGATCTACTGGATGAGGTCAGGGAAGAGGCGAGATTGAAGGCTGAAGCGGTGAAGAGAAGGATTGAACGAAGATACAACTCGAAGGTGATGCCAAGACAGTTTAGAGAAGGCGACCTGGTGATGAGGAAAGCCCACCAGTACGAGATGGAGAATAAACTGTCGCCCAAGTGGACGGGGCCGTTCAGAATAACCGAGGCGCTCGGGAACGGCGCCTACCGCTTAGAGACATTGGAAGGAGGGGCGATTCCTCGCACTTGGAACGCCACGCACCTGAAGTTGTGTTACAGTTGAGAAGCCTTGTAAGTAAAGACAAACACGAGGTTATATTACAATGTCTCTGTTAAAACAGTTTGAAGGGGGCACTCTTTTTTCCCTAAGGAGGGTTTTTAATGAGGCCACCCAATAAAGAGAAGTTTTCGAAGTACAAGTTGTTTAAGATTGCGTGCCTGTTGTTTTCAGAAAGTTTTGAAGAAAGACCTTGTCACTTGTATGTGGCTTAAGGCAAGTTAAAGATATATTGCATGCTTTCTAAAGAGTTTTAAGTCCTCATCGTCTTTCGGCGATCGGAGGCACCAGTTAAAAGTTTTAAGTCCTCATCGTCTTTCGGCGATCGGAGGCACCAGTTAAAAGTTTTAAGTCCTCATCGTCTTTTGGCGATTAGAGGCACAAGTTAAAGTTAAAGTCCTCATCGTCTTTCGGCGCTCGGAGGCACCAGCTAAAAGACCTCAACGCCCTCGCGCGTCCTGAGGCGAGTTAAAGACCTCCTCGCCGTCGAGCGAGTGCAGGCAAGGAAGAGCGAAAAGTCCTCAGTGTTTCTGGGGGCGAGGAGATGTAACCCCTGGGGCAATGTAGAGGCACCAGTGAAAAGTCCTCAGTGTTTCTGGGGGCGAGAAGATGTAACCCCCGGGGCAATGTAGAGGCAAGTAAAAGACCTTCTCGCCTATGAGCGAGTTCAGGCAAGTAAAAGACCTTCTCGCCTATGAGCGAGTTCAGGCAAGGTAAAATCCTTCTCGTCTCGAACGAGTTCAGGTATGGTGTTAAGGGTGGACGAAGTTGGGAAGGTGGCTAAGGTAGGTTCGAAGAGAACGCCTAGCCACCCGGTCTTTTGTTCTGAAGTTCAGGAAGGTAGAGAAGGATCCGAAAGGCGCCTCTACCCCCAGATAAAAGCACAATGGCCAAGGCATGAAGCCAGAAAGAAGCTGATATCGCCAAGAGTCTTTGGCGACCAGGAAAAGTTCAAACAGTGCCGGGAAAGTTAAAGACCCGTTTTAATGAAGCAGATCGGGTGAAGCAGTGCTTTAAGCCGGTAGTTGAGTTGAAGTTCGTTGCTTGAAGAGTAATTTTACGCTAAGGTTAATCGCCTTAATATTACGAGTTGTTAAAGTGATTATTGTTTGAAGCTGAAATGGTTCGAAACAGCTGAGTACAAGATCGTGCCTACAAAATTACTAAGTCATTCCTCTGAAGTAAATTGCGCAAGAGAAGTTAAAGCAGCCAAGGAAGTTACAAGAGAAAATGCAAAGGCAATTTCGTTGAAATAAGTATCAGTTCAAAAACACGTATACGGGAAAGTATGGAGTTTTTACAATTGCATACAAAGAAAAAGCATAAAGGTGGTGTCCCTAAGTTATTTCTCTGAAGTAAATTGCGCAAGGGAAGTTGAAGCAGGCAAAGAAGTTACAGGAAGAAATACAAAGGCAATTTCATTAAGTAAATATCAGTTCGAGGTACGTAAACAGAAAAAGAAGAAAGTTTATTACAAAATGCAAAGAAAAAGCATAAAGGTGGTGGATGAGGGGAAATTGATCAGTCTTCGACGGGAACCACCTTCCCATCCACCACCTCGTTGTTTAGGGACACCATGCTGAGATCCAGATAGGGGAACAAGCATGCAAACTGTTCCCGTGCAGTCGCGAATCCAGCAGCCAGAATTTGGGCAGAACTCAGATTAAGTTCTTCAATCTATTTCTGGAGTCCTTCAGTTTGTTCCTTCAGCCCCTTATTCTGCTGCCCCAGCTCTTCGACTTGCTTCTTGAGTTTTTCGTTGGTTTCTTGAGCCTGGAGAAGGTCTTCAGCAACCTTCTTGGACTCCGCTTGCACTTGGCCCAATTCAGCAGTGATCTTCCCCTTCTCTTTGTTGGCCTCGACAAGCTCAGCCATGGCGTCATCCCTCGCCTTCTCCACCTTACCAAGGAAGATCTCCCGATCAGCGGACCTCTGCTCCAGTTTCTTCACCTTGGCGGCGTCAGTTTTTATCAAGGCTTCTAGGTCAGCCACCTTAACGCGATAAGGCACAATCTTGCTTTCCAGCTCAATCTTCTCTTGAGCCAGAAGCTGCACCTTGGGCGAAGATCGGTGGCCTCCTTGCGCGCCAACCGGAGCTCGGTGCTCATCGCATCTTCTACTTGGGAGTGTTCAATCTCTGCGAGCGTCAGATTGAAGGACAAATTCTCCACCTCAACCCTCATGGTGCTGTTCTCAGTTCGAAGGTTGAAGAGGTCGTCCTGGAGCTTCCTGGTGGAGCTCTCCACAGCTCTAGTTATGATGGCGGGGATGTCTTCTGCTATCGTCTTCAGCTTGGCAGATAAAGGCTCCCACATCCTTGTGACCTCAAGAGGGAGGTTTGCTGCTTGTAGAGGCACCGGGTGGGCCTGTTGTTGGCTCTCGCCGCCACCTTCTTTAGTTGGTTGTTCAGCAGGTGTTTCTTGACGCGGTGGCGACGCGGGGATTCAGTGATCAGAATTGGGGAGGTATGGGCGACCTCATCCCCGATTGGAGCAACATCTGCGACTGAGGCAGTTGAAGGAGGACCCCCTCCAGCTGATACATACGGCGTGGAGGCGCTCGGGGGGTCCTCCATGAAATTTGGCTCGGGGGCCTCAACCGCAGGTGGCGCAGTTGCCAGTGGGATTGCTTGGACTGGTGAGGCAGGAGCTGGTGGAGATGGCAGTGTTGGAGGTGGAGCAGGCGTGGATGGCGGTGTTGATGTTGGAAGAGGGGGTGGTGCAGATGGTGAAGAAGGTGCCACCCTCTTCCTCTTCCTAACAAGGCCATCTTCGGTGGCCTCGTCGTCTTCCTCCTCTTCCTCGTGGACTACCTGGGGGGCTTTCCTCTTGGGTCTTTTGAGGACAAGTTTCTTGCGTTGGGCAGCGGGTTGGACATCGGAAGGAGCTGGGCCCTTGGGTGGCGATCTGCCTTGAGCGGCGGCGATCTCCACCACAGAATTTGGCACTGTTTGGGAGCCTGTTGCCAACCCGTGGGTTCGAGCGAGCGCCCTTAATTCAGCAAGCTTGCCCTGGCCCAACATATTGTCTGCATAGAGCAAAATTGCATGGGTTAGTTCAGAGAGAAAATAAATGCATAGGACAGTATGCAACAAAGCAGACAAACAGTGCAGAAAAATAAAACCAAAGTCTTGCGCATAACGCACAAGACGCCCAGAAACAGTTAACAGAAGCAGTATCAAAACAAAAGCTTAAACGTTCTAACCTATTCGAATTTCGAGTTGGTCCTCGAAGAATTCGAAGCAGATCAGGGTGGTGGTGAGGAAGGTGATGTTGGCATCCGCCACACTCTTCCAAAAGAAGCAGAGATCTTGCTACAACTCTGGGATTTTGTATGATTACTTTCGTGTCCTCGACACAGAATTCTGCCTGTGTGATCTTATTCTCATTTTTTGCCTTCGCGTGCTTCGGTTGTTTTGCTTGTATTATACCCGTTTCTTTCACTTCGTTGGGCGGCCTTGTATGCCCGGGAAAGGTCACGCGCCCATGCCCACGCCCATGGAGAGGCTCACCTAGTGGAGCCGTATCGTCCACGGGGTGTCTCCAACACCGAAACGGTCCTTTCCTTGATCCTTAACGCCCAGTGCCCACGCCTAAGGAGAGGCCTGCTACAGCAGCGTCGTATCGTCCCCGGGTGTCTAAAACGCCAAGTGCTCTAGGGGGGGTCGTTCCCTCCATGGTCTTTCCTACCCATAGGTATCGGGGAACACCCTGCCAGTGATTCGCTGGCGTTTGGCGGTCTCGTC
The DNA here is from genome assembly GCF_000499845.2 of Phaseolus vulgaris. NCBI lineage: Eukaryota > Viridiplantae > Streptophyta > Magnoliopsida > Fabales > Fabaceae > Phaseolus > Phaseolus vulgaris. The sequence goes on from NC_023749.2 coordinate 27,827,265, forward strand.
TCCCTCCACAGTCTTTCCTACCTGTGGGTATCGGGGAGGCGACGCCAGTAACTAACTTTGCCCTCTTCGATTTCGTCTCCCTCCACAGTCTTTCCTACCTGTGGGTATCGGGGAGGCGACCCTGCTGATATTTTGGTTGACGACGCCTGCGACGTCTCACGCTGGTGTCGCCCTTTGTGTCCTTCCAGGCGACGCCTCGGGCGTCTCATCTTTACCTTGACATTGACTTTGACCTTGGCCTTGGTCGACGCCTGAGGACAGTGAAGAGCTCAAGGTTTTGCCCGCACCATCCACGTGGCGCTTCTTGTATGGCTGATGGGACGTTCAGTCATTCGACTTGATCCACGTGGCGCTTTTTGTATGGCTGATGGGACGTTCAGTCATTCGACTTGATCCTGACTCCTACTGTGCCCCTGACCCACTTTCGACGGCGCATCGTACCACTGGGCATTCTGTCGATACGACGTGTTCTGAGTTTAACCAGGGATGCCAGGGCCATCCTTCCATCTTCTGCCACGTGGCTCGATCGTGCGGTGCATCCATTCGCGTCGTTTAGCGCTCTAACTGCAATACCTTCATGTGTGTCGTTTGGCGCTCTAACCGCTATATTTAATTCTTCAAGACTTTGAAACTGCACTCATCATTTCTGCGCCTTTCGTAACCTAACTGCACCCTTTCTCCTCTCGCGAAGGGTTTTTCCAGTGTCTGTTCCCACCAGCGTTTTACCTTTGCCAAAACTTCAAAACTCCCTGAGTCTGTTCAAGAATGTCGTCTTGTGCTACTCCCCCAGGGTCGACCCCAAGGACCTGTATCTGTGGGCTTCGAGGGAGCTCCTTGACGAATGCTCCTGCTTACTCTCCACCAGGGCCATAAGGGAACACAAAGGGGATTCATGCTCCTATGATCACCGTGCCTTCGCGAGGAGGCACGACGACGACATTGTTGTGCTCCCTTGCACTCTAGGGGAGCCAGTATGCGGAGATGAACGGACCAACGATGGGGTCCCCTTCTTTTACTTCTACCAGGTGATTTTCAAGATCATCGGCGTGCGCCTGCCCTTCTCCCGGTTCGAGAAGGAACTGCTGACGGAGATCAATGCCGCTCCGGCCCAGTTATACCCCAACAGCTGGGCCTTTGTCAAAGCCTTTGACATCCTCTTCGGGTTTCTGGGTTGTGTTCCCTCGGTTGACCTCTTTCTTCACTTCTTTGAGGTGAAGAGGCAAAGGCACAACCTCTGGGTAACTCTCAGTAACGTTCCTGGGAGAGTTCTCCTCACCCCATTCCAAAACTCATTCACCGGGTGGAAAGGCCGGTTCTTCAAGATCTGCTGCACTGACTTCGTTCCCACTGCTCTGGATGGTTTTCCACTGTACTGGGTGAGAGAGGCGAGGGCCCTCAAAACCAAACCCTTCAAGAAGCTGGCTCCGAGTGACCAAGTGGCTTGCCGGATTCTTGCTGAGGCGGGAAGTTTTGACTCCACCACCTTGATCAGCTTGGAGTTCAACGCTGGAACTCTCGAAAAGTATATATGTATGAGTCGCTGCCCTAGAAACTTCCGCCTTTATTGTTTTCTATCTGTGCATGTTTTGCTTCATGGTGCCTCTGACACATTCATCCCCCTTGGTGCAGGTTCGAAGATAAACCAAGAGAGGAGGACACGACTTACCCGAGCTCTGCAGGCTGGGATCGGGGCTTCATCTTCCTCCAGTGCTGACTCCGATGGCCACTGAGAAGTGGCTCGTTCGTGTTTTTGCATGATTTGTAATATTTGCCCCATTCGCGCTACTCCCATTGTATCGAACATTGCTTGTAACATCAATTTTTCTATACCATACTTGATTTTTTGCAACGCCGCTTTACTTTGCATACGTTTCGCATATTGTGCGCTTTTCCTTCGTCATGTTCCTCAACGGCGCCTGCACTCAGGCGACACCTTCTCTCTTGGCGACGCCTTCACCTAGGCGACGCCTTCTTTCTTGGCGACGCCTCACATTACTTCAAACGGAGAAAGATAAAGGTTGAAAACCAAAGCACGGCTTTTTCTCAAACTTGTTTTTTCTTTTATTTGGGTGACCTCGTTAAAAAACCCCGGAAGGGGAAAAAGAGCGTCCCCTTTATCAAGACTGTTACATGGCTGCTTTACATGAGTCAACTAAAATAAAACTTCATATTGGCTGCATTCCAACTGCGCGGGATAGGACCTCCATCCAAGGTCTCTAGGCTGTACGAACCGTTGCCCTTAGCCTCAGTAACTCTGAAGGGTCCGGTCCACTTGGGAGACAGCTTATTCTCCAGCTCGTACGGGTGGGCTTTCCTCATCACTAGGTCGCCGATCTGAAACTGCCGTGGCTTTACCTTAGAGCTATATTGTCGCTCTACCCTTCTCTTTACTGCTTCAGCTTTTATTCTGGCTTCTTCCCTGGCTTCGTCTAGTAGATCCAGGTTTACCCGCCTTTCTTCGTTGGATTCCTCCGCCACAAAGTTTTGAAAACGTGGTGAGCTTTCATGTATTTCTACCGGGATCATCGCGTCCGACCCGTACACCAGACTGAAAGGCATCTCCATGGTAGAAGATTGGGGCGTGGTGTGGTATGCCCATACGATCCTTGGAACTTCCTCCGCCCACGCCCCTTTGGCCTTTTCTAACCTTCTCTTCAGCCCCCTCAACAGAACTCTGTTTGCTGACTCCACTTGCCCATTGGTCTGGGGATGTTCAACTGATGCGAACACTTGCTTGATACCTATCTCGGCGCACAGATTTCTCAACTGCTGACTAGCAAACTGGGTCCCGTTATCGGATATCAAGCGCCTAGGTACGCCAAAGCGGCACACAATGTTCTTCCACACAAAATGCTGGACCTTGTGCGCGGTGATCTGTGCCACGGGCTCTGCCTCTATCCATTTGGTGAAGTATTCGATGGCAACGATCCAGGATGTCGATTCCCCATGTATGGAAAGGCCACGGGCTGTATATGGATCACAATTCTTCTGGCGGCGCCTTGTGCCAGTCGGCGTGCTTTTGGCATTGCCTGCAGCGCTGGGCGTGTCGCGTGCAGTCCTCTTTTACTGTTGGCCAGAAGAAACCTGCGCGTATCACCTTGGAGGCTAAAGACCTTCCCCCTACGTGGCTCCCGCAAATACCTTCGTGGAGCGCCGCCATTATCCTGGTACACTCGTCGCCACTTACACACGTTAGGATAGGGTGTGCGAACCCGTGTCTGAACAACACCCCATCCACCAGAGTATATCTTGCGGTATTTCTTTTGACCTTCTTACCCTTTTCCGGCTCCACTGGGAGAGTCCCATCCGCCAGGTACCGTTTGTATGGCGTCATCCAGGTGTCTCCCTCAGTTAGGACACATACCTGCATTTGCCTTTCTTCTTCAGGCGTGTTCGCGTATGTGCTGATGCGGGGCGTCTTCAGCGTATCTTGGGTTAGAGAGCTATGATTCCTTGGGCTCTCTCTTGATGTACAGATCTGAAGGACATTCACCCTGTTATCTTCCACGAACTTACGCGGAGCTTTGAGCGTCTCCTGGATCACTGTCCTCTGCCTACCCCCCTTGCCTGAGCTGGCCAGCTTGGCAAGCAGGTCGGCTCTGGCATTCTGCTCCCTTGGGACATGTATCAGCTCAAGAGCGTTAAATGCTCCCTTCAATAGTTGGACCTATCTTAAGTACGCCGCCATCTGTGGGTCCTTCGCCTGGAACTCACCCGACACCTGCCCCGTAATAAGCTGGGAGTCGCTTTTCACCAGGAGGTTCTGCGCGCCCATCTCCTTGGCCAGGAGCATTCCTACTATCAGGGCTTCATATTCTTCCTGATTGTTACTTGGCTTGAAGGCGAAGCGCAGGGCCTACTCAATCAGCACGCCGTTGGGTCCCTCCAAGACTATTCCCGCACTACTCCCTTGCTGGTTGGAAGAGCCATCAACCGAGAGCAACCACTGCGAGCTCACCTCCACCTCCTGTTCCCCTCCGGGCGATAGTTCTACTACAAAATCTGCATACACTTGCCCTTTGATGGATCCTCGAGGCTCGTATTGGATGTCGAATTCTGACAGCTCCACCGCCCAGCGTACCATTCTCCCAGCCACGTCAGGCTTCTGCAGCACCTTCTGTATAGGGAGGTTTGTCATCACTACCACCGTAAAGCTGTGGAAGTAATGACGGAGCCTCCTGGCTGAAAATACCACCGCCAGCGCTGCCTTCTCCAACGCCTAGTATCTGGTTTCCGCGCCTTGTAAGGCCTTGCTTACAAAATAAATGGGCTTTTGCATCTGGTCCTGCTCCTGGACCAGCACTGAGCTGATAGCTCGTTCCGTTACTGCGAAGTACAGCCAGAGGGGCACGCCTGTTACCGGTTTGCAAAGGACCGGTGGCGTCGCCAGGTATTCTTTCAACTTAACGAAAGCCGCTTCGCATTCGTCAGTCCATGCGAAACGACTATTTTTCTTGAGGCACTGAAAATATGGGTGCCCCTTCTCTCCCCCGGCAGAGACAAACCTCGAGAGTGCGGCCATTCGCCCCGTCAGCTGCTGCACTTCCTTCACCGACGTCGGGCTTCGCATGGCGATAATCGCTGCGCATTTGTCGGGGTTCGCTTCTATCCCCCTCTCTGTGAGCATAAAACCCAAGAACTTACCGGCCTCTACCCCGAAGACACACTTCTCAGGGTTTAACTTGAGGCGGTACTTGGATATTGTGACGAACAACTCCTCCAGGTCCGCCATGTGCTGTGCCCTATCCTGCGACGCCACCACCATGTCGTCTACATAGGCGTACACATTCCTCCCGAGCATGGGCGCCAGGACCTTGTCCATTAACCTTTGGTATGTGGCGCCCACGTTTTTCAGCCCAAAAGGCATCACCTTATAGCAGTAACTGCAAGTCTCAGTCATCAATGCAATTTTATTCTCATCTCTCGGGTGCATCTTGATCTGGTTGTACCCTGAGAAGGCGTCCAGGAAACTCAACACCTTGCTGCCAGACGCACTATCCACCAAGGCGTCGATGCTGGGCAGCGGGTACGAGTCCTTTGGGCACGCCTTATTCAAGTCCGTGAAGTCCACGCACATCCTCCACTTTCCATTCGCCTTTTTCACCAAGACGACATTGGCCAGCCACTCAGGGTATTGAATCTCCCTGATGTGGCCGACACTCAACAGCTTCTGCGTTTCGTCCTTCACCACCTGCTGTCGCTCCTCATTAAACTTTCTCCTTCTTTAGCGCACGGGGCGGACCGTGGCGTCCATGCTGAGGTGGTGACACAGGAAATCAGGGTCGATACCGGGCATATCCGAGGCGGACCATGCGAAGGCATCCAGGTGGCGTGAAATCACTTCTGCCACCCCTTCCTGTTCTTCTGGGCTCAGCAAACTTCCTAACTTGAATGTCTTGCCGCCAATCTCCCTCTCTACGGCGTTGGCCGTCGGTTGTTCCCTACTATCCTCCTCGATGGGCGCCGCCTCTTCCACGGGCGCCGCGTCGTGAGGGCTTTCCTCCATGTGTGCATCTGTTTCTGGCGTCGCCCTCGCGGGTGTGGCCTGGCTAGGCGTCGGCGCAGCGGGCGTCGCCACCATCATCGTCGTGTCTGCACACGGCGGACGTGCGTACACCATGAACACGCCTTTCTTCGTTTTCAGGCTATTCTCATAGCATTTTCTTGCTTCCTCCTGATCTGACTTGATGACTATCACCTTGCCACTGAGATCTGGAAGCTTCATCTTCATATGGCGTGTGGAGGCTATTGCGTTCAATCGGTTCTACGCCGGCCTGCCCAACAAGATGTTGTAAGCGGAGCTGGCGTTCACGACCAAGTACCGGATACTTTCGGTACGTGAGGCCTCTCCGTCTGTGAACGTAGTCCTCAACTCCAGGTAGCCTCGGACTTCCACCTGGTTGTCCGCAAACCCATACAGGCACCCTGTGTACGGCCTCAGAAGGTCGGGGGATAATCGCAACTTATTGAATGTCGACCAGAACATGACGTCTACTGAACTCCCCTGGTCGACAAGTACTCTGTGCACCTTTCTTCCCGCCGTGACGACTGAGATGACCACGGGGTCATTGCCGTGCGGCACCACGTCTCTGAGATCCCCTCTCGTGAATACGATGTCCGACTCCCACGGCACACCTGAGAGTCTTTCTTCGATCGAGTTAACCCCCCTCGCGTATTTCTTCCGCTGGGAGGCGGTGGGACCTCCGCCGGAAAATCCTCCAGCTATGGTATGGACCTCGCCGAGAACCGGCGTCTCGTGTGCTGGTTCTTCCGCCGGCAGCGGCAAGGTGGCGGTCATTATGGGCTCCGCGACATAATCCTTCAAAAACCCGGTTCTCACCAGCTCATCCAGCTGGTAACCCAACGACAGGCAGTTATCAATGTGGTGACCGAAAGCTTCGTGGAATTCACACCAAGAGTCTTTCCGAGGCCCTAACACCTTATCGGGCTTCGCTGGTCGCCTCAATCTCTCAGCTATATTGGGCACGGCGATCAGGTCCTTCAATTCCACCACAAAATTGTATCTCGCCGGCCTTGTTCTTTCTCTGGCCGAGCGATCGCCTCCTGCTGAACCCCGGGGCTGGGGCTTTCTGGCCTCGTAGGGGCGTCTCGCCTCGGGCTTCTTCCTTCCCGTCGTGGTCTCATTGACCCTGGCGGGTTGAGCTCGCACCGGTCCCCTCGGGCGTGAGGGTACGACGCTGGTGCGCTTCACGCACACCTCTCCCTCAGAAGCGATATGCTCTACCGCACGACGCCGTAGTTCTGCAAAAGTCCTAGGGCGGTTGCGAATGATGGATTCTCCGAAAGGACCGGGGCATACGCCTTTCACGAACGTGTACACAATCATAGGTTCCTCTGTCGTACCAACCTTGACCACCTGAGCCCCGAAGCGGTTGATGTATTCTTTGAGGGTCTCCCCTTGATATTGTTTCACATCGAACAAATTGTAGGAGACCTTCGGCGGGGCTTTGTTTGCTAGGTATTGCTCCCTGAACAATCGTGACAGTTGTCGGAAGGATGTGATATGACCGTCCGGGAGGCTGATGAACCAGTCCATAGCCATCCCAGTCAAGGTGCTCATAAAGTGCTTGCACTTGGCAGCGTCAGAACCGCCTACCAGGACCATCTGTGTGTGAAATGCGGCGAGGTGCGTCTCAGGGTCCTCCATCCCGGTGAAGATCACCTTGGGCCCCGCGAACGTGTTCGGGATCACTGCATCCAGAATCTCCTGCGAGAAGGGAGTGGAAAACTCCCTGGGCGGGGAGTGGTTCTCCATCTCATCATGTTCACGTTGCCCCCGATTATTTCTCAGACCCCGGCGCAACTCCTCGTTTACGTGGCGGAGCTCTTCATTCCTCTCATGCGAGGCTTCGAGATCTGCCTGCATGCATTCCTGTTCCATCTTCGACTTCGCCATATCCTCCTACAGCCCCCGCATTATCTCCAGGACCTGTTGCATGGATAGTTAAGCTGGGGCTGCGCGTGCTGTACTTCGTCTGATGGGGGCCATTGTCACGGGCTCTTCCCACTTCTTCAAACGTTACTGTAACTTGGTAGATCTTTTCGAACTTGTGATGTGACTGATGTTTTATATCAGCCCTACGGTGGGCGCCAAATGTTCTGTCCGGTTGACCTGTGATGTCTTTGTGCGCGACCTCAACCGTCAGCTAGGGACTCCTTCCCACTGGTTACCTGTGGTTTCCTGCAAAAAGAGGACAAAGGGGCGCCCTAGCGGCCGTTTGCACTCCGACGCTCAAGTCAGCCAGCAAGAAACACCAAAACTGTGCACCTCCGTATCTGAGCACCGCGTATGGCACTCTGAAGGTGGTAAAAAGAACTGTGTATTGTGTGTATATTCTCGCTTTGGCAAACAACCTCTTTTCCAGTCCCTTGTGCGTAGCCTCACGACTTCGAGCAAGCAACTGGAGTGTATTCTCGGAAAATTTGCCAAAACTTCCAACCCCGTTTCCAACATTCTCGACGCTATTTAAACTACCCAAGCATTTAAAGCGCCTTAAAGCGCTTTTAATCATAAAACGTAACGCGCTTAATTAGCGCGTCTAATTAGAAAACGTAGCGCATTTAAGACGTTGAAACGCTTGGGAGCCATTATAGTACCTGAACGCTCGAAACGGAAACTGTATTGAATGAATTTAATTACCTGGTACCTGACTAAAGGGTGTTTCTATTCTGACCTGGCTGTCGTACACGTGGAGGGCCTCACGACGCCATGACCCCATCTGGGGGCGTTTCTGCCCATCTGGGGACGTTTCTACGTGTGAGTCCTCCTGTCTGGGAGTGCTACTGCGCAAGGGGCGACTTTTTGGGTGCCAACTCATGCCTCCAATCATCTAGTCACTCACTTTGAAAGCGTATCTGCCTTCCTCTCGTACCCTGCACCCGGCTACCCTGGGCGTGACCTTCCTCTTGAGTCGTATCTGTCCCAAAGGCGTCTCTGGGGCGGCAGGGGTACTTCACGAGTCAGGCTGCCCTACGCTGGTGTTGTTACTATGGCCTTGAAGCCACCTTTCTCTTCTCTTTATCGCTCTCCCGGATCATCGGGACCTGAGGCCTTCCCACGGCGTCGCTCCCTCCATGGTCTTTCCTACCCATGGGTATCGGGGAACCACACTGTGATTCCCTTGCTTTAGTAATGTTTGATCTGGCGACGCCCTGGTTGGGCGACGCCTTCACCTAGGCGGCGCCTTGCCTTGGCGACGCCTCTTCTTGACGACGCTGGCGCTTGGCGTCTCTTCACCTAGACAACGCCTTTTGTGGACTTTGACTCCTGGCGTTGACTTTGACCTTGAATTAGTCAACGCCCGGATACGGGACGGTACAGTGCTCATAAACATCTTGCAATAAACAGCATCTGAGCCTCCTGACAACATCATCTGTGTGTGGAACGCAGTGAGGTGTACTTCAGGATCCTCCACGCCGGTGAAAGAAGCTTTCACAGGCACCACGCTCACAGGGATCGCCGTGTCCGTGATCGCCTGAGCAAACGTCATCGGAAAGACGCGCGGTGGTGACGACGGTGCAACTTCCTCAACAGTTGCGTGTCCTCTCTGCTCGTGAAGAGCTTGACGCAATTCCTCAGTGACCTTGCTGAGCTCTTCATTTCTGGCCTGAGAGATGACCAGGTCTTCATGCATCTTCGCCTGCTCTACGCGCGATGCCTCCACATTTGCGTGCAACGCGCGCATGATCTCCATCATTTGCGCCATGGTCATGGCGCCTTCTGCAGCAGCTGGCACAACGGGACTTGAACACGTACTTCTCATCTTTCTCATGAAAAATCAACAAATCTAACTTCAGCGACCAAAACCTTCACCAGTGGAACGATCGATCCAGCAATCAATCAGTCAAAACCTCTTCAACTCCAAAGAACTTCCAAGAACGCAACCACAACAGCACGGAATTGATTCGGATGCAAAAACCTTCACAGAAACTTGCACCAAAACTACTGATTCACCGATCAGAAACTCGAACGAACGGTAAAAACTTCGATTAACCGATTGAAACTCGCGTAAACGGTAAGAAACTTCAAGAAACCGATCGAAAGCTCGAACGAACAGTGGAAAACTCCAAACTACCGATTGAAAGCTCAAACAAACGGTGGAAAAACTCCTAAAATGGTTGCACCAGCACACAACCACACAAGAATCACAGAAACTTCAAGAACTCACGTTGTGGATGGGAAACACGCTTTACACGGCCCCACGATGGGCGCCTGATGATCTTGCCGGTTGACTTGAGTGCAAGAGCCTTGCCACGTCAAAGGTTTCTCCTTCTCGATCAGCTTCGCACCACGTTAGCTTCTGTCCTCCACACCTCAATTCTTCGCAAGAACCTGCAGAAAACAGAGTGGCGCCACTACGGCCGATCACGCTCCGACGCTCAAGTCAGTGACGGAATCACCAAATACTCAGAGAGAATATCAAAACTCAAGGAACCGTGTGTAGTGAATCTCAGTGTTCTGAAAAGCGTACTCTAGTGTTCTCAGAAAGCGTACCTCAAAGTCTGTTAAGAGTTCCTTATATACCTGAGCACTTTCTCTCTCCTGACGGTTACACCTCTGGACACGTGGCTCGCATCCAGCTGTACACATGTCACCATCTGGAGCCCCCTTCTACTTGAGCGTCACCTCTACTCTTCAAGCTATTCGACTAAGTTACCCATGCGAGGAGTAACTTGGTGCATAGCTTCCTTGGAGCGTGACCCCTTAAGCGGCGAGTACGGGGTGTCACCATGCACACCTTCTCTGTGGTCTCGCCTGCCGCTATCACGATCTGCTTCACTTGCACATTATGCATGTTCTGGTAAACTGTTCCCTTGCCCCGACTTCTGGCTAGGCAATGATCATCTGATAACTTCGTTCTTCGTACTCGTACCCCTTTCGGCGGTCTCTAACCACTTGATCGCCTAAAACTCACATACGGCGACCATGACGCAAGCCTGGTGACCGCCGGTTACACATTCTAGAGATCGGAGAACGCCAAGCTAACAATTGGCGACTACACAAACTTCCCGACGTACTTCCCTCCTGTCAGCCAGGTGTCCCGTTCAACACGCCTATATTATCGCTTGCTGCCACGTCATCACTTCCGATTACCTGATCGGTACAAAAGGCTTATGCGAAAATGCTTTGAACCGGGAGCTGGCGAGCCTTCGACAATCTGAGAAGGAAAGCAAGAGGCTTCTCTTTGAGAAGTCTCAGGAGTCTCTTCAATCTGAGTCGAAGATCCTGCCTCTCCTTAACAAAGTGATTGATTTGGAGGAGAAGGTAGAGGAGGGGGAACTTGCCTAGAAGATTGAGCTCTTCAAACAAACAGAAGAAGAGCTAACCAACGACGTCGTCGATGCTTATGGCACGGGGTTTCAAGATGCCATGGCTCAGTTTTCCTGCGTGCATCCTGAGGTGGATCCTTCCTCATTCGTAAGTGGTCATTGATGGGAAACTCGTGCCCAAAGAGTAGCTTCTTCTGTTTTGTAACTTAACTATTCGCTGAACAATTTGTATCTTGTATATATATCTATTTATGAACTTCCGCCTTTCTTTAATTTGACATTTCTTGGTTGTTAGCTGCATTACTTACATTAACTTCGACGAACAACGCCTTTGGACGAACATTCATACACTAGGTAACACGCTTCTTCACACCTGGTCTTGAGATATGGGTGACATGCGTACAACTCTTGGCTGGTCTCACCTTCGTTGTGCGAAGATGGGGAAAACCCTTACTTACTGTTTATGACCTTCGACTCGTCAGGTAAAGGAAAGGTCTCCCTGCTGACCTCGTCCCTGCCTTCTTTAGGTCGAACGACATGCCTTGCTGGTACCACTGGTGGACCACACCGCTCTCGACCTTAACTTACAAGCGAGGGAGAAGTGCGTCTTTTCGATCTCGACCTTGTTTCATGAGGGCAAGAGTGAATTTAACTGGCGAACCATACTGTTCGACCTTGGCATTCCCACACAAGAGGGAGGCTCACTGAGGAACCATACTACTCCCAGTCTTGGTGTTTCTAACCCAAGTAAACGGTTCTTACCTGACCTTGTCCTCGCCCATGGGGCAAGGGAGGATTTAACTGGAGAACCATATTGTTCGACCTTGGCGTTCCCACACAAGATGGAGGCTCACTGAGGAACCATACTACTCCCAGTCTTGGTGTTTCTATCCCAAGTAAACGGTTCTTAATTGACCTCGTCCTCGACCATGAGGCAAGGGAGGATTTAACTAGCGAACCATATTGTTTGACCTTGGTATTCCCACGCAAGAGGGAGGCTCACTGAGGAACCATACTATTACCAGTCTTGGTGTTTCTAACCTAAGTGAATGGTTCGTAACTGACCTCATCCTTGCTATACGAGAGTTGAAAGTTTTGGTTTTTTAGAGAAAGAGAAGTGAGAGAGCTCGAAAGAAGAAGATAAGTGCGTAAGAGAGTTTCTGAAAGTGATAGAACAGTGATCGAAGTGCGCGTTTGTAATGCTCAACGTAAACAAAGAAGCGCAAGCGACGTTAAGTCCTAGTCGTTGATCAAGACACGTGTGCGCATATTAAAACGGGCACAGAGAAGCGTCACTTCGGTGCACTATTCACTTCGCTAAACAAGTTACAGCTCGAGACTAGGGGGCTTATGTACCGACCAGTCCTTGGACGTTGTTGACCGCCAGTAATGGTGGGGCCACGTTAGATGGGTCCCACGAGAGGCATGGGCCAGTGTCTCACAAGGCACGTGAGCCAAGGTGCTGAGGAGTGGTCAAGCGTCGATCTCCAGGATGCGTTGATGTGTCCTCGTCAACAGAGCTAGGGCGATGTGACATCGGACATTGGTGACTCAAACAGGAGAGCTGGGCCACAAGAGGTGGATCCCAGACCACACACCAGTTATCAGTAGGGAGAATCCTAGATCACGAGGGGTCCATGCATGTGGTGTGGATGACGCGTTCAGGCGTAACACAAGTAAAGAGCCACTGGAAGAGCTAAGCCCATGATGGTTATGTTCCAGGGGTAAGTTGCATGCATGGCACGTGAACAAGTAGGGCACTCCCAGGACGGATGGCCCCAGAGATTAGGTGCACAAGTTGGTAACCAGGTGGTCATCCCGTCAGAGGTTGCACTCTAGTAAGAGAGCCTTACGCGCTAGATTGCCCTACGAGTGGGTGATAGCGGCGCTAAGGAACACCCTCAGTATATAAAGGGCAGTATCAAATCTAATAAGGTACGCAAATTTTACGCGAATACACACACAGAGATTACACAGAGCTTTACGGCTAAGTGTTTTGGTGTTTCCTAGCCCAGTACTGACTTGAGCGTCAGAGTGCAAATGACCTCTAGGGCGCCCTTTGTCTTTGCATTTTCAGGTGTTTGATCAGAGGAAAGCACGAACGAAGGCAGAGAGAGTTGGGCGTGTGATCGTCGTAGACGTACGAAGGCAATCAAGTCAACCGGCAAGAACATTTGGCGCCCACCGTGGTGGTGGTGGTGATGAAAGACCTGCCTATCTGCAAGGTTCTACAGAAACCGGACGTGGCGGGAAGGATGGCACGATGGGCAATGGAACTTTCAGAGTTTGATGTCCAGTACGAGCTTTGAGGTCCTATCAAAGGCCAAGTCTACGCAGATTTTGTGGTAGAGCTCTCCTCGGAAAATGCACACCAAGAGGAAGCCAACTTCCGGTGGGTGCTCTCTGTAGATGGGTCCTCTAACCAACAAGGCAGCGAGGCAGGTGTCATTTTGGAGGGACCGAACGGGCTATTGATCGAGCAGGCCCTACGGTTCGCCTTCAAGGTCAGCAACAACCAAGCGAAGTACGAAGCCCTCATTGTCGGCATGCTATTAGCCAAGGAGATGGGTGCGCATAGTCTGTTGGCGAAGAGCGACTCTCTATTAGTCATAGGCCAAGTGACAGGAGAATACCAGGTCAAGGACCCCAGATGGTCGCATACCTAGGGTACGTCCAGATTCTAAAGGCGTCGTTTGTGGTGTTCGAACTGGTGCATGTCCCTAAAGAGCAGAATGTCCAAGCTGACTTTCTAGCTAAGCTCGCCAGTTTAGGCAAGGGGGGTAGGCAGAGGACAGTCATACAAGAAAACCCTGAAGACACCTCGAACTTTCACCGTAGATAACTTGGTGGGGGTACATCAGATCAACACGTCGAGAGGAGGGGGCAAGGAGTCATCGGTTATTGACTTAGGAGACGTTGAAAACTCCCAAGGTAAGCACATATCCAGTGCTTAGGGAAGAATTGTTGCAGGTCTGCCTGGTCGAAGGAGGAGAAACCTGGATGACGCCCTACAAGCGCTACATGGCTGATGGGATACTTCCATTGGAACCCACAGAGGCTAGAAAAATAAATAAAAATTCTACCAAGTACACTCTCATCGACGAAGAGTTGTTCAGACACGGGTTCACCCACCCACTCTTGGTATGTGTAAGCGAAGACCAATGCGCACGTATAATGGAAGAGCTACACAAAGGGATATGTGGGAGTTACATCAGTGGACGATATCTAGCATTCAAGGTCATTCGTGCGGGATATTATTGGCCAACTGTAAGGGAAGACTGCACGAGGTACGTGCAGCAGTGCAAGCAGTGTCAGCAACACGCTGACTGGCACAAGGCGCCACCATAAGAGCTTAGGTCGATTTACTACCCCTGGCCATTCCATACCTGGGGAATCGATATCCTGGGACCCTTTACCTTGGGATACGACATATGAAGTACCTCGTGGTCACCATATAGTACTTCACGAAGTGGATAGAGGATGAGCCAGTGGTGCAGATCACGGCCCACAAGATCCAGCACTTCGTGTCGAAGAACATAGTGTGCCGATTCGGGGTACCGAAGCGCTTGGTGTCTGATAATGGCACACAATTTGCAACTCAACATCTGGGCAAGTTATGCTAAGAAGTTGGAATAAAGCAGGTGTTCGCATCAGTCGACCACCCCCAGATGAATGGGCAGGTCGAGTCTGCCAACAGAGTCCTGCTCAGAGTTATAAAGAGAAGGCTCGAAAAGGACAAAGGAATCTGGGCATAGGAGGTTCCAAGAATCGTGTGGGCTTACCACACCACTCCCCAGTTCACCACCAGAGAGACACCCTTCAGCTTGGTGTATGGGTCGGACGCGATGATTCCTGTGGAGATCCATGAGAGCTCGCCACGCTTTCAGAACTTCGTGGTTGAAGAGTCCAATGAAGAGAGAAAGGTGAACCTAGACCTACTGGATAAAGTCAGGGAGGTAGTAAGAATTAATACTAAAGCTTTTAACAGAAGGGTGGAGTAGAGGCACAACACAAAGTTGAAGCCTCGCCAGTTCCAGGTCGTCGACCTGGTGATGCGGAAGGCCCACCCATACCAGCTACAGAACAAGTTGTCCCCCAAGTGGACTGGTCCTTTCAGAGTGACAGAGGCCCTTAGGAATGGGGCATATAGGCTTGAGACGCTAGAGGGAGGCACGATTCCTCGTACATGGAATGCGACCAACCTCAAGTTTTATTTCAGTTGAACTGTAGCACTGTACATAGTTCTTAGGGGATGATCTTTTTCCCTTCTAAGGGTTTTTTAATGAGGTCACCCAATAAAATTCGATTGAAGTATATTCTCGAATGTTTTGTATAATGCATATGCGAACACTTCCCTTGCGTTAGAGGTCTCGAGAGTGGGAAGGGTAGGTTCACAGAGAACACCTCCCCCCTCGAGTGAGAGCGCCAAGGTTGAACGAAATGGTTCACTAGAAAAATCCTCCTTCGCCTTTGAGCGAAGGTGAGGTCAGATATGAATCGTTCCCTTGCGTTAGAGGTCTCAAGAGTGGGAAAGGTAGGTTCACAGAGAACACCTCCCCCCTCGAGTGAGAGCGCCAAGGTTGAACGAAATGGTTCACTAGAGAAATCCTCCTTCTCCTTTGAGCGAAGATGAGGTCAGTTATGAACTGTTCCCTTGCGTTAGAGGTCTTGAGAGTGGGAAAGGTAGGTTCGTAGAGAACGCCTCCCCCCTCGAGTAAAAGCGCCAAGGTTGAACGAAATGGTTCACCAGTGAAATCCTCATTCGCCTTTGAGTGAAGATGAGGTCAGCTACGAACCGTTCCCTTGGGGTAGAAGTCTCGAGAGTGGGAAGAGTAGGTTCGCGGAGAACACCCCGCCCCTCGAGTGAGAACACCGAGAACGAACAAGTATGGTTCACCAGTGAAATCCTCTTTCGTCTTTGAGCGGAGATGAGGTCAGTTATAAGTTGTCCCTTGGGTTATAGGTCTCGAGAGCAGGAAAGGTAGGTTCGCAAAGAACACCTCCCCTCGAGTGACAACGCCAAGGTTGAACAACGCTGTTCACAGTTAAATCCTCCCCTGACTTTGAGAAAGCGCGAGGTCAGTTAAGAACTTTCCCATGGGTTAGAAGTCTCAAGGGTGGGCAGGATGGTTCGTAGAGAACACCTCCCTCCCCCTTTGAGTGAGAATGCCAGGGGAAAGAAGTAAGGTTCTGTAGTTAAATCCTCCCTTGACTTTATACAACAAGGATGAGGTCAGTTATGAGTTTCTCCTCGGGCTAGAAGTCTCGAGACTAGGCAGAATTGTTCGTAGAGAAGACCCCCTCTCTCGAGTGAGAGCACCGTAACGGAGATAGTGTGGTCCAGAAGGTGAGTTCTCCCCAAACTCATGGTGGACAGGTAGGGAACAGACACAAATTTCTCCTTTGACCAAGAAACTCGAAGTGGGATAGCGCGGAGCGCGCCTTCCTCTTGAGCAAGATCGGATAAAACGCCTCCCTACTCGCTAAGATAGGAGCGAAGTCAGCGAGGAGGTCTCTCTCTCCTATGCCTTATGAACCAGGTTCGAAGAGCGACCCTAGAAGTTCCCTTACCTTTGTGTATGAAGGCAAGTTCAGTTACAGGTTAGTATGCACACCCCTGTTGCCTAATGAAGAGTGTATGGTAGGACGAGGGTAGGTAAGCGTGCTACCTAAGGTTCAAGTATTTGTCGAAGGCGTTGTTAGAAGTGTTAGTGTGAGGCGTGACAGTTAATGATTGAAGACGAAGAATGCAAGTTAAAGCGAGATAAAGACGTGGCATTCAACAGGTTAAAATAGAGAAAGCAGTTAAAGCAGTCAAAGGTAAATGGACATTCATAAATATAAGGAAGATTGTTCATTGAAAGACCAGATACAAGTTAAGAAGGAGGGGCCCTAGGCACAACCTGCCCATCTACGACACGAATCGACGTCGCGAAGGGTGAGGTGTCCATCTCAGGGTGCACACAGGCAACCCGAGCAAGGGCATCCTCGAACCCTGCAGCGTAGGCGTCGGCAGCGTCTTCAATGAGTTCTGCCTCGGTCTTCTTGAAGGCTTCAGCTTGCTGGGCAAGTTCACCCTCCACCCGGCCAAGTTGCACCTCTTGATTAGTGGCCCTCTCCTCCAGTTTGGCCATCTTGGCCTTTGTTGCTTCCGCCTCTTCTTCCAATTCCACCACCCTGGTACGCAGAGGCAAAACCCTTGACTCAAGATCGGTATACTCTTGACCTTTGTGGAAGAGTCGTTTCTTGACGTCCTTTCCAGACTGGCAGAGACTGCTCAGTTCTTGCAGGAGCGCAGTTTCGCAAGTGGCAAAGACTCGAGCCTGTTGGGCAAACTCGTCTTTCTTCTTCTCTTCTGCCAGGGCCAGCTCTTCCTTAGCCTTTGTCTCCACCAGGGCCAAGTCTTCCCTAGCTTTGGCCTCCACCAAAGCCAGTTGCTCCTTGGTCCTCACCTCAGTCTTGCTTGCGAGAGCGTTTGATTGGACAAGGAATTCACCTAGATTGAGGCCCATGCGTTCCCTTATCACATCCTCGTCCAAGTCCTCCGCTGCCCCTCTTTGGAAGCTTTAGAGGGCGTGATGAAGAACAGTGGGTAACTCAAGGGCATGAGGAGCTTCATTATCCCCAGGGGCGCTCTCCCCACAACCCTCGAGCGCAAGGAGTCTGCGGGGGGATGAGGCGTTGGGGGTTGATCCCTGAAGGAGGCGGGACAACTGCTGGTGGCAGAGTGAGAGGTCGTCGCGGCGGCCACCCTTCACCTTTTAAAGACGATCCCCTCCCCGGTGTCCTTGTCATTGTTCGAGTCGATCGCCACAACGCTCTTGTTCTTCTCAAGGGGGTTAGCATGGGCGAGGCTTTGGCGGTAGCGAGTGGTACCGCAACAATAGAGGCAGAAGGGATTGAAGCACCAACACCGCTCAGCGCCCCTTGGCAGCGAGCAAGGGCATCAGCCAACCTAGCCCTTTTTTCTTCGTTAAGCACCATACCTGCACAAAATAAGCATAAGTCCTATGAAAGGTGCAACCAAACCAAAAATATAAGAGCAACAATGCAAGACATATAATGCGTAAGTTAAAGCAAGCAAGTGTAAAGCAAAGTGAAGGGAGAAGACAAACCAATATAGCCCTTGAGGTTCGAGGGACTATACTCATTCTTGATTAGATGGGCAGTGTTGAACACTACTCCCAAGCTTGCAAGGACTTGGCATAATGCACGATCTGGGGGAGCCAGCTCCTCGAGGCTCTTGGGTTTCCTGAACTTCAACTTCTCCACCCAGTAAAGGGGGAATTCGTCCAGAAGAGTAGTGATATGAGCTGGATTGACACTTAACAAGAAACAACACTTTAAGGAGGCTTAAGGTCATCTCAATGGAGGATAATGCGATCCAAGAGAGAAGCCAAACTCATTGAACAATGAGTGCCATGTCCTTTTCACAAACACTTGGCGGAATTGAAAGGAAAGCAAGAATAAAATCAAGAACACAAATAGAAACACAATTGAAATATGTAATTAACTAAAAACTGGACAAAATTGAAAGAGGAAACATATCTACCGATTAAAATCATCCAAAGAACACAATGAACCGATTAGAAACTCAAGAACAGCACAAGAACCAAACTTAACGGTACAAATTGATGAACAAGACATAAAAACTGAAACTACCGAATGAAAACAGCAAAGGAGATGAAAAGGAATGGAACTTAGATGGTTGAAGTCCGGCTGGAATGGATTAGGAGAATGATCACGCTGCTTGGTGATGGAGTCCCAAGATGAGTGAAGGAAGCCTCCACTTGAAGCTCTCCAAAAGCTCACAAGATGAGACTATGCTAAGGAGATCAAAATCTCACAAAAGGCTCTCTCAAAATGAGTAGAGTTTCTCCATATCAATTATCCAAATCTGCATTTACAAGAGCCCAACCTCTCTATTTATAATAGAAGAGGGCTGAAATGAAACACAAATGAAACTCAAAGTTCCCTCTAAATTCAAATGCAAATTGGTGCCACCTAGTCATGAAGTAAGTGTGATCCACTTCCTATTTTCAGTACCTCCTAAAATGCGTCTACACCCCCCTAACTATTCACACATTTTATTTAATATCCACACCTACTAAACAATAGAAATTACAAGATTCATTAAATGATGTTCTTTTATTTAATGTTTGGCCTTGGGCTTTTTAGGCTTTGGCCTTCTTGGGCTTGGGCTTTGGGCTTGGGCCTCATCTTTTGAAAAGACTAATAAGAAGAACTTTAAATCATGTGGTCCTTATCCATTCTTCCTATTAACAACATCCTTTTGATTCTCATCAAGTAGGGTCGTGCTCGGTACAACACACCCTAAAGAACTTCCCTTTGAAGCCCTTGTATGACTGCTGGAACAGAGTGAGGAGGACTCTCCCCGCCACCCCGTTGAAGCTTACCCAAAGCTTCTTTTCGGGACTTTTGGCCACGGAGAAATGGAGGAAGACGTTCACATAGGGAGGGTGTCCGAAGTGGTTGCATAGAATGGAGAAGGCCCAGTTGTTGGAATGCAATTGGGCGGGAGCCACGTTGACCTCCGTTAGAAGCGTCACTCGAAGGACGAGAACGACAAGTAGAGTTTGATCCGCTTGAATACAGTGGCGTAGAGGAAGAAGAAGGGTTCCCCGTTGTTCGTGCGATCATTAGCGCATATGGGTTCACCCACTGCACAAGGTTGAACAGACACATACGCGTCGCACTCCCGCCAAAACATGCAGAGAAGGGAAGCGGCTTCATCCTCCCTATGCTTCATCACGTCCTTACTGAAGGTGAGAGTATAGGTCTCAGCAAGAAGCTAGCCTGAGGCCCAAGGGTACAGGGCTTTGTAGTCAAGGCGAGGAAGAGCGGCGGGAGGAGCGTTGGGAGGATGATTGGTTGTGGTTTTTGTTCGAGCCATCTCGAAGGAAGCTAAAATAGCAAGAAAAGAAAGGAAGAAAATGAAGGTTTAGAATAAGGTGATGGCGTAAAACCAGAAACACCTCACACTCGAAGAAACCTAGAAAAATAGAGGAACAGAGGAAAAAATAGAGAAAACCTAAGTGCAAGAATTTAAACGGTCCTAGGCAGTTATCAAGCAACGAAATCAAAAAATAAGGGCGATAAATGGATAAATATCATACCTTTGATTGATGAGAGTTGAAAGTTCTAGTTTTTTTGGAGAAAGAGAAGTGAGAGCGCTCGAAAGAGGAAGATGAAGTGTGCAAGAGAGTTTCTGAAAGTGATCGAACAGTGTTCGAAGTGCGCATTTTTGAATGCTCAACGTAAACAAAGAAGCGCAAGCAGCGTTAAGTCCTGGCCGATGATCAAGACACGAGTGCGCATATTAAAACAGTCACAGAGAAGCGTCACTTCGGTGCATTGTTCATGTCTCGTCACACAGAGACACGTAGGTCGCCAGGGCGAGGACTTAGTCTCTTCACTAGCTCAAGACTAAGGGGCTTATGTACGGACCAGTCCCCGGACGTCGTTGACCGCCAGTAATGGTTGGGCCACGTAAGCTGGGTCCCACGAGAGGCATGGGCCAGTGTCTCGCAAGGCACGTGAGCCAAGGTGCTGAGGAGTGGTCAGGCGTCGATCACCAGGATGCACTGATGTGCCCTCGACAACAGAGCTAGGGTGATGTGACATCGGACATCGGTGACTCAAACAGGAGAGCTGGGCCACGAGAGGTGGATCCCAGACCACACAACAGTTATCATTAGGGAGAAGCCTAGATCACGAGGGTTCCGTGCGTGTGGTGTGGATGACACGTTCAAGTGTAACACAAGTAAGGAGCCACTGGAAGAGCTAAGGCCCATGAGGGTTACATTCCAGGGGTAAGCTGCTTGCATGGCACGTGAACAACTAGGGCACTCCCAGGACGAATGACCCCAGAGATTAGGTGCACTAGTTGGTACCCTGGTGGTCATCCCATTAGAGGTTGCACTCCAGTAAGGGAGCCTTACGCGCTAGATTGCCCTACGAGTGGGTCATAGCAGCGCTAAGGCCCACCCTCAGTAACCCTAATTGTGGTTAGCAGAAATAGAGGAAACCATGGAGTATATAAAGGATAGTATCAAACCTAATAAGGTACACAACTTTTACGCGAATATACAGACACAGATTACACAGAGCTTTACGGCTAAGTGTTTTGGTGTTTCCTAGCCCAGTACTGACTTGAGCGTCGGAGTGCAAACGGCCTCTAGGGTGCCTTTTGTCTTTGTATTTTCAGGTGCTTGATCAAAGGAAAGCACGAACGAAGGCAAAAAGAATTGGGTGTGTGATTGTCGTAGACGTAAGAAGGCAATCGAAACAACTGGAAGGAACACTATAGTTCCACTAAAGTAAAATTTTAGGTTGGCCGCATTCCATGTACGAGGAATCGCGCTGCCCTCTAATGTCTCAAGCCTGTATGCTCTATTTCCAAGGGCCTCTGTTACCCTGAAAGGACCAGTTCACTTCGGGGACAGTTTGTTCTCCAACTGATACGGGTGGGCCTTTTGCATCACCAGGTCGTCGACCTGGAATTGGCGAGGCTTTAGCTTGGAGCTGTACTTGTACTCCACCCTTCTCTTCGAGGCTTCAACTTTAATTCTGGCTTCCTCCCTTATTTCATCCAGTAGGTCCAGGTTCACCTTTCTCTCTTCGTTGGACTCTTCAGCCACGAAGTTCTGGAAGCGTGGCGAGTTCTCCTGCATCTCTACGGGAATCATCGCGTCCGACCCATACACCAAGCTGAAGGGTGTTTCCCTGGTGGTGAACTGGGGAGTGGTGTGGTAAGCCCACACAATTCTAGGGACTTATTCTTCCCAGGTCCCTTTGGCTTTCTCCAGCCTTCTCTTTAGACCTCTGAGCAGGACTCGGTTGGCAGACTCGTCCTGCCCATTCGTCTGGGGTGCTCGACTGACGCGAGCACCTACTTCGTCCCAATCTCTGTACACAACTTTCCCAGCTGTTGGCTTGTGAACTGGGTGCCATTGTCAGACACCAACATTTTCGGTACCCCGAAGCGGCAGACTATGTTCTTCCACACGAAGTGCTGAATCTTGTGGGTCGTAATCTATGCCACTGGCCTAGCCTCTATCCACTTCGTGAAATACTCTATGGCGACCATGAAGTACTTCATCTGTCGTATCGCGAAAGGGAAAGGTCCTAGAATATCGATTCCCCAGGTATGGAACGGCCAGGGGTTTTAAATCGACCTAAGCTCTTCTAGTGGCGCCTTGTGCCAGTCAACATGTTGCTGACATTGCTTGCACTATTGTGCATACCTCGTGCAGTCTTCCCTTATGGTTGACCAATAGTATCCCGCACGAATGACCTTCGATGCTAGAGATTGATCACCGATATGACTCCCACATATCCCTTCATGGAATTTGCCATTATTTGTGCATATTACTCACCACTTACACATACCAAGATAGAGTGGGTGAACCCATGTCTGAACAACTCTCCGTTGATGAGAGTGTATTTGGCCAAATTTTTCTTTATCTTTCTGGCCTCTCTAGGTTCAAATGGGAGTGTCCCATCTGCCAAGTAATGCTTGTAGGGCGTCATCCAGGTTTCTCCTCCTTCAACCAGGCAGACATGCAATGACTCTTCCCCTAGAACTGGGTATGTGCTTATCCTAGGCGTTCTCAGTGTCTCTTGAGACAGTCACCGATGACTCCTCTTCCCTCCTCTCGACGTGCTAACCTGATGGACCCCCACCAAATTATCTGCGGTGAAGGTTCGAGGTGTCTTCAGATAAGCCGCGATATGCAGGTCCTTGGCCTGGTATTCCTCTGTTACCTGACCTGTAACTAATAGGGAGTCACTCTTTGCCAGCAAACTCTGTGGACCCATCTCCTTGGGTAACAGTATGGCAGCAATCAGGGCTTCGTACTCCGCTTGGTTGTTACTGGCCTTGAAGGCGGACTGTAGGGCCTGCTCGATCAGTAGCCCATTCGGTCCCTCCAAAATGATGCCAGCTTCGCTGCCTTATTGGTTAGAGGACCCATCTATAGAGAGCACCCATTGGAAGTTAGCTTCCTGTTGGTGTGCATCTGGCGAGGAGAGCTCTACACAAAATCAGCATAAATTTGGCCTTCGATAGGGCCTTTCGGCTCGTACTGTACATCAAACTCTTATAGTTCTACTGCCCAACGTACCATTCTTCCCGCAACGTCTGACTTTTGTAAGACCTTGCGGATAGGCAGGTCTGTCATCACCACTACGGTAAAGCTCTGGAAGTAGTGGCGAAATCTCCTCGCTAAGAACACCACTGCCAGGGCTGCCTTTTCTAGTGTCTAGTACCTTACCTCGGGCCCCTGCAATACTTTTCTCACAAAGTATATTGGCTTCTACACTTGCTCTTGTTCTTGCACAAGGACCGAACTGATCGCCCATTCTGTAACTGCGAAGTACAGGCGAACCGGACTACCCAATTGCGGCTTGCTCAACACCGGGGGACTAGCCAGGTACTCCTTCAGCTTGAGGAACGCCTCTTCACACTCCCTGGTCCAAATGAACCTGATGTTCCTCCTCAGGCATTGGAAGTAGGGGTGACCCTTGTCCCCTCCAGCTGATACAAATCTAGACAGAGCGGCCATCCGCCCTATCAACTGCTGCACCTCTTTCACTGAGATCAGGCTTCTCATCGCAAGGATTGCAGTGCACTTCTCGGGGTTCGCCTCTATCCCACGCTCGGTGAGTAAGAAACCTAATAATTTACCTGCTTCCACCCCGAACACACACTTCTCAGGGTTTAGCTTCATTCTATACTTAGCTATTGTGGTAAATAGCTTTTCCAGATCAGCAACGTGCTGATCCTTCCCCTGCGAGGTCACCACCATATCATCCACAGAGGCCTACACATTTCGCTCTATCATGGGCGTGAGCACTCTGTCCATCAGCCTCTAGTAGGTGGCACCTGCATTCTTTAGCCCGAAGGGCATTACTGTGTAATAATAGAAAGACAACTTTGTCATAAACGCCATCTTGCATTCGTCTCTGGGATGCATCTTGATCTAGTTGTATCCAGAAAAGGCATCCAGGAAGCTGAGCAACCTGCAACCCGAGGCGCTATCCACCAAAGCGTTAATGCTTGGCAGGGGATTAAAGTCCTTTGGGTAGGCCTTGTGGAGGTCCTTGAAGTCTACGCACATCCTCCACTTCCTGTTGGCCTTCTTCACCAGGTCCACGTTTGCCAGCCACTCTGGGTACTGAATTTCCCTGATGTGGCCGGCGCTCAGCAACTTCCAGTCTCTTCTTTGATGACCTGCCGCCTCTCCTCATTAAACTTTCTCCTTCTCTAGCGGACAAGCCTGACCTGGGGGTCCATCGTAAGGCGATTGCATAGGATATCGGGGTCTATGCCAGGCATGTCCGAGGTGGACCATGCGAAGGCATCCAGGTGTCGTGCTATGACCTCGGCAATCTGGTCTTGCATCCCTTGGCCTAGAGACTTACTAAGTTTGAACATTCTACCACCAATCTCCCTTTCCAGGACGTCTCCAGGTGGTTCAGGTCGCCTCTCCCGGGCAGTCTCTGCACGGGCGACCCCTTCTTCGCTTGGGGTCCGGGTGGTGACAGTGAACACCCATCTCTTTGTCTTGAGTCTGTTCTCGAAGCATCTCTTAGCCTCCTTCTAGTATGATTTTATGGCGATCATTGTTCCCTCCAAGTCAGGTAGCTTCAACTTCACGTGCCTTGTCGATGCGACCGCCCTCAACCTGTTTAGTGTAGGTCTACCCAACAGGAGACAACTGCAACTTGTTGAAAGTGACCAAAACATCACGTTTATCGAGCTTCCCTGGTCCACCAGGATACGGTGCACCTTCCTCCCTGTGGTCACTACCGAGATCACCACTGGGTCATTGTCGTGGGGGACGACATCTCGTAGGTCAGCCTTGGTGAAGACGAGGTCGACGTCAAGGGCCTGGTCTGCCTCTTGTGCCTCTATCGTCATCACCGCTCGTGTATGCTTCTTCCGCTGAGAGGCGGTGCATCCTCCTCCTGAGAAACCTCCCAAAATGGTGTGAATTTCCCCATGAACGGGAATCTCGAGCCCCTGATCACCTCGTCACGCTGCCAACGTCTGGGCTCCCTGTGACTCCAACAAGTAGTCCTTCAGGAAGCCATTTTTCACCAGTTCATCCAACTGGTGTCCGAGTGCCAAGCAGTTACGTATGGGGTGGCCCTACGCTTGGTGGAACTCGCACAAGGCGTTCTTGTTAGGCCGAAAACCTCTTGTCCGATTTTGCGGACATCTGCAGTCACTCCGCTATGTTGGGGACAACGATAAGCTCCTTCAACTCCATTAGGAAGTTGTGCCTTAGTGGCACGTCCTCCCTCACGTGCCCCCTGGTTTGGGGCTTCCTGGGCTCGTAGGGCTACTGCTTCACTGGAGCCTTCTTTTCCGTCATTTCCTCATGCACTCTCATGGGATGAGGTCGACTTGGCCCTCGCGGGCGGACGGGGACAATGCTGCAACGCTTCTTGGTGAGTTCCCCTTCCGCAGCGATATGGGCCATCGCTCGATGCCTGATCTCGCTGAAAGTCTTGGGGCGGCTCTTGATGAGTGACTCACTTAAGGGTCCCGACGTGATTCCCTTCCTGAAGGCGTGCACCATCATTTTCTCATCCTTGGTGTGCAGCCTCACCACCTGTGCCCCAAAACGGTTGAGGAAGTCCTTTCAGGGACTCTTCCTGATACTGTCTTACGTCGTAAAGATCGTAAGAGATTGGCGGGGGAGCCCGGTTGGCTATGTATTGCTCCCTGAACAACATAGAGAACTACGCAAACTTTGTCACATGCCCGTCAAGGAGGCTGACGAACCAATCAAGCGTTGTGTCTGTCAGCGTGCTCATGAACATCTTGCAATGCACTACATCAGAACCTCCAATCAGCATCATCTGGGTGTGTAAGGCTGTGAGATGAGCCTTTGGGTCCTCTATGTTGGATTCAATAGTGTCAAAGTTCAAGAGGGGGGGGGGGGTGAATTGACCTTTTAAAAGTTTCGCGCAGAATCAAATTTTATCACAGTAAATCGATTTATTTTGACACTGTTTATGTTTAAAAACGTTTATATCAGCCAAGTAATTCTTGAGGTTATGCAAATTAATTTGCAAGCCACACATACACTGATTTGAAAGAGAAAACTGTGAACAGCTAAAACAGTGACCTTCAATTTTTAAGCCAGTGAAAAAGGTTCAATTATTAGCTTGTCAATCAATTGGGTAACCTATCACAATCACACTGTTACAGTTGTAATTAACAGTTCATATATCTTCTTAACAGAACCAAACTCATTTTCCAGAAAATAAGAACTTTATGAACAAGCCCAGAAAGAAAAAATTTATTTTTAATTGAACAGATTCAATTTCTGGCAGATTAACAGATAAGCAAGAATTCGAGTGCAGGGATGAAGAGAAATGAACACACAACAGTTATACTGGTTCACTCAAATGAGCTACATCTAGTCTCACCTAATCCAAGGTGAAATCCACTAAACAAAACGTACCAAACACACTTACACAACCATTGTTCTTGAACCCTACAAGAAACTTGGCACACTTGCTGGAAAACACTATTTCAGCACACACACTCTTCAAGAAACCCTATCGAGAAGAGGTTACAATCACACTTTTACAAGAATTCGAAATATGAAACGAATACACCTGATAAAGAATGCAGAAATATGCCTTAGATCAGTAGAACAGATTGCTCACACAGTAGCAGCACCTCTAACCAAGCCTTAGAGCCAACCAAGAACAAGTACACTTTTGATTTGTAAAAACTTTCAAGAACACATGTTAATTCTCGGTAAATCCTTAATTCTCTGTTGTAAAACTTGTTTTCTCAATTGTATGATTCACGTTAAAATGCAGGAACAAACTTTCTTTTTATAGAGAAACAACTTAAAACATATTTTCAAAAAACAGTTAAAGCTGTTATAAAAAGAACAGATTGAAAATAAAATGAACAGATTTATTTTCAAAAGAAGATAGAGAATCAGTTATGTGAAGGAGATTCAGTCAACCATTCTGGTGCAAGGAAAAAACGAAAAAACCTTTTAAGATAAACATTTCACCAGACTAAAAAGAATCTATTCATTTATAGATGAACAAATTTATTTTTCAAAACGATAATAGAAAAGACTTAACTATTGAAACACAGTCGTTATGAGAGAGTGAAAACTTAGTCAAAATACTTGATGCACAAAACATGATTTTCAAAGGACTTAGTCAATGCATCGGTTTAAAAAAGAATCCATTCATTTAGAAAAGAACAGATTTATTTTTATGCAGTAAGGGTGTTTTTGCAAAACATGTGAAAAACAGTTTCAGAAAATTTGTGCTTGCTCTTATCACATGATCAGGGGTTAAGAGGTGAGTTACCCAGCAAAAAGCCTACTCTTAAACAACCTCTAAACTATACCTAAGACATTCTTCAAGCAAATGTAACTATACATGAAATGTACACAAATGGCTTCATCAAACACATGTCTTGAAGGGGCAGCAACAATCTTTAACACTCTACACCTGTAAAGGTGGCTTTAGGACCTACGAACATGGTGGGTATCACGGCGTCCATGATCGCCTGCGAAAACGGCATCGGGAAAGCCCTGGATGGCGTGGGCGGTGCTTGCTCCTCCGTCGCACGTTCCCCTGCCTGTTGCAGCAAATTCCTGCACAGTTACTCGTTGGTCCTGCACAGTTCTTCATTTATGTCTTGCAATGCAGCCAGGTCAACCTGGATGCGTTCTTGATCCATTCTTGATGCCGCCACCGTTTCCTGAAGGGCGCGCATCGTCCCCATGATCTGTTGCATGGTGATGCTTTCGCCTCCGTTCGGTGTGCCGGATCCTTGCCTCGTGTTTCTCATCTTCATGGATCTTCGCTCTATGCTTGTGAATGGGACACATTTTTAATCGTGCCCCACGGTGGGCACCAAATGTTCCTAGTGGTTGACTCGATCACCCTCGTGTGTCTCGTGACAATCACACGCCCACTTCTCTCTGCCTTGGTTCGTGCTTTCCTTCGATCAAACACTCTGTACCTGCAAAGACAAAGGGGTGCCCTAGAGGCCGTTTGCGCTCCGACACTCAAGTCAATACTAGGGCAAAGAAACAGAAATGTGTATCCCAGTTCTCCTCACAAAAACTGTGTAAAAAGATTGCGTAAAACCTTGCGTACCTTGTCAGGTTTCTTACTACCCTTTATATAGTATAGGGTTTCTGAGGGTATGCCTTAGCGCCACTAGCACCCAATCATAGGGCAATCTAGCACGTAAGGCTCCTTGCTAGAGTGAAACCTCTGACGGAATGGCCACCTGGATACCAACTTGTGCACCAAATCTCGGGGGCCATCCGTCCTGGGGGTGCCCTAGTTGTTCACGTGCCACACATGTAGCCTACCCCTGGAACGCAACCCTAATGGGCCTTAGCGCTTCCAGTGTTTCTTTACTTGTGTCGTGCCTGAATGCGCTATTCACACCACACACATGGACCCTTCGTGATTTAGGTTTCCCCCTACTGATAACTGTGTGTTGTTTGGGACCCACCTCTCGTGGCCCAGTTCTGTTGTTCGAATCACCTATGCCTGATATCACATCGGCCTCACTCTATTGTCGAGGACACATCGGCATATTCTGGTGATCGACGTCTGACCACTCATCGGCACCCTGGCACATGCCGCTTGTGAGACCCAGACTACATGGCCCACCATTGCTAGTAGTCAACGATGTCCGAGGACTGGTCGGTACAGAAACAGAGGGGGCCCTACCCATTGATTGCACTCCGACGATCAAGTCAGTACTGGGCTAAGAGACAATAAGTATGTAAAATAATTTCAGTCTTAGAAACGACGTACCTTTACCATGGATCTTAACTCCCTTTTATAGGTTGTTTTTAGGTTAACTTCCCTGTCTCACTACAACCTCTCTTCTAATGAAATTAGGGTTACTAGGAAGACATCCTTTCGCGTTGTCATCAATCTTAACACAACAGCGACACAAAACCTTCCTCTTTTGAAGTGCAAAGTCTAACCGTATGGGCATCAGGGTACCAACTCATGTACCAACACTGCGTGCTCATCTGTTCTATGGGTGCCCTAATTCTTCACGTACCATCCCTAGTGCTCGTGGGCTTGGACGCCTCTAAGGAATACTTACTTGTGCTAGACCGGAATGTGTTATACACACCACATGCATGAACCCTCTCGTGATTTAGGTCTTTCTCGTATCTAGGTGTTAGCTCATACTATTTCTTGGGCCCCGCATACAAGGCCTATTATCGTGACCAGACCACCGATGTCAATGTCTAATGCCGATCTCTGATGCCGATGTCTGAGGTCTGGCTAGTACAATAATGTTCCAAGAAGAAGGAATAGAATACACCTACGTAAATCGAAGCTTAAAGTTCATAATTACAAGACTCAATCCTATTCAACACTTGAGATGATCCAAAAGCTCTTTCAAATCTTGAAAACTAATTTTGATTAATCTCGCTTTCTTAGTTGATGCATAAGAGCGTAAAAAAACCTTTTTATACTCTAATCAAATGATCAAAGCAGTTAATTTAAGATCCAAAAGCAGTTAGGATCATTAAAAATAAGTTTAACCAACTTAAAAAAATTTTGTTAAGGTTTTCAGAAAAACAACCAATTGAATTCTCGACACAACTGATTGAATTAGTTAGACAGCAAAGTCAAAACAAAGCCAAGCTTTTCAAACTCATTTTAAAAGCCGCTAAGTGTCAAACAACTGGTTGAATCGATATTTCAATAGGTTGAAATTTCACATTCTTTAGAAAACTAATATTTTCAAAAAGATTAAGATTTAATTAACCTTGGATCATCTTAAAGAGTGAATGAACAATTCAAAGACTACTAGACACACACACCCAATAACAAGGTCTTCAAGCATTCCTCTTGGGTTTAGAGGCATCAAAGCACCTTGTTCAACAATATAGAACGGGAATGGATATTAAATTGGAGAAGAAGCATATTTGTATGGGAGAGTGCATAAGTAGGTCAATCGTTAACGGTTCTTAACAATGCACAACTCCATAGGGAGGCTAGTGACTCTAGGTCATGGGCAGGTGAAGCTTATGGAATATTCTCAATGAGGTCCACTTATAAAATGCTTTACAACTCCACTAGTTTTGAATATGGTTGTTTATTTTCTTGTCTATGGTCTGTTAAAGTTGTCCATAGTGCTTTAACTTTTGTCTGAAGGATTTTGTTGAGTAAATTCCCTGCTAGAGAGAATTCAATTGAAGTATAGTGGCATAGTAGGATTTGGATTAGTAGTAGTGGCAACTACAAAATTAAAGCAAGCTTTCTGCATAGCTGGTCTGAAAATCATTAAATGTAGCTGAA
The DNA here is from genome assembly GCF_000499845.2 of Phaseolus vulgaris. Lineage (NCBI taxonomy): Eukaryota > Viridiplantae > Streptophyta > Magnoliopsida > Fabales > Fabaceae > Phaseolus > Phaseolus vulgaris. Next base: position 27,857,415 of record NC_023749.2, read on the forward strand.
TGGAATCCAATTATGTCGCTATATAACTATCAATTTTTTGAAAATTAGTAGTTTCCTAGTGTAAGGTCCAGAGTTTTTAGTTTCAAACTATTAGGATGGTTTATAGCACTAGCGCAGAAATGCTAATCAAATGCGGCTATTTTACATTTACAAATGCGGCTATAGAGCCGCATTTGATCAACACGCATTCGTAAATCAGAGAGATACAAATGCGGCTATAGAGCCGCATTTGTAAATGTGATTTACGAATGTGGTTATTTCAAATAGCCGCATTTGTATATTCTTCTGAATGAGCTGAGGGTTTTAGGGGTTTAAGATTTACGAATGCGGCTCTGGTAATAGCCGCATTCGTAAATCACATTTACAAATGCGGCTTTGGAATCTTGTTTTTTGATTTACAAATGCGGCTTTGGAATCTTGTTTTTTGATTTACAAATGCGGCTTTGGTAAATACCTGCATTTGTAAATAGTGTTTTTTTTTTAAAGTGCAATTTGTATTGTCCCTGAACCATATAAATTAACCTGCATAATGATCAAACCCAACCAGACAAATACAGAAATATTGAGATAAATTGAGAGAATCAAAATGTACATTTACAAGTAATCAAATTACATAATAAAACCTACACTATTGATTAACTATGCTAGAGTTAGAAAAATTTATGAAATATGTGGACCAAGAATCTCTGACATATGAAATGCCTTCCGAATTCAATGGTGTTTGATCCGTGAATAACTGCATTGCAAAATATAGTTGACATAAATTACTTTTTAGATATATATTGTTCCTGCCGGTTGACCTAGGTCGTCTTTATGAGTGGCTTGTCCTCACGAGCTAGAGCACCTTCGTTCTGCCTTGTTTATGAGTAACTGAAAAAGAAGAACAAAGGGGCGCCTTCGCGGCCGTTTGCACTCCGACGATCAAGTCAGCTAGCGAGAAACACTAAAGTGACTAGAGACTGTATGATTATCTCAATGAATGGAACAGCTGGGTGTGCCGTCAAGAACAACTAGGGTTTAGTGCTCTGTATAACTATGAAAGCGTACCTTACTAGGGCTCTTCGTGCCCTTTATATAGGTGAAAAACTAGGGTTTACCTCTGCGTTGCTTGCTATTATCTAGGGTTCCTTGGAGAAGGTCCTTGCGCCGCTATTTTTAGGATCTTAGCGTATCCGGCCCATGGACTTCCCTTATCTGGAGTGCAATGTATAATGTTATGGCCACTTGGGCTCTAACTTGAGCATTGTATCTCTCGCGCCATCATACTCTGTGGGTGCCCTAACTAATCACGCGTCATGCATGCAGCCTTCCCTGGATATCTTTAATGAGCACGTGGGCATTGCCACGTGCCCCTTTGACTCGATCATTTATTCTGTGCGGAGGGTCCCACAGTGCCGCCACCCAACTTTAGGGCGATGTCTTACTTTGCGCGATGCTTCTCTTGGGCGATGGGCGATGATCCATCTTGGCGGTTACACATCTCGGCGATAACCGATTATTTATACTGAAGAACGCCGCTTCTACATACGGCGACTACGTTGACTATGTTGACTATACGTTGACTGTTGACTTCTTGACCACCTACCTTTCTCTTGTCCACGTCATCACACCCGATGACCTGGACGGTACACAAGCCCCCTAGTCTTGAGCTGATAACTTGTTTTCAGCAAAAAGACTAAGAAGTTCACTGTTCCATTTTCTTCTTCAATACATATAAATGTGCGCATGGTTTCGCTTTTATCTGCTGTGTAATCATCTGATATAACTGACTAACTCTTGCTTTAAAGAAATCGACTTAGCGCCAACTGGTGCTTAGCTCTGTGAAAATCAACTTAACTGGACAAACTATTAGTTTATAACAATAACATTTAACGCAAAATCACTTACTGGGCAGTAGGCGTGGGTCATTCTTAGTATCTGAAATCTAGCTCGCCTGATCCGCCAAATGCCATGCGCATTTCTATGTCATCACCTCAAATTCTGCTAACTTAGTTCTCACCGTGTACTTCTTCTTTCGAGCTTCAATCACAAAGTCGGAGGCTTCTTTGGATGCTATTTTCCTTTTTATCTGCCAAGCCGTCTTCTGGGGAGCGGCTTCATATCTTGAACTATCAATCTGGGAGGAGAGCTGCCTTTAACGGACCCCCTCTGCCTTCCCTGAGCCTTTAATCTGAAACGACTTGATCTGGGTAGTGAGGTGTCTTTTACGGACCTACCTCAGCCACCCTGTGACTTTTTACCCCCTGATAACTTATCTGTTGTGTGATCACCTGATAACTTGGTTGGTTTCTCTCAACCCAATTAACTTGGCACAAACTGATGCTTAATTTTCTGGCAATCCACTTATCTTAAACAAACGGTTAGTCTATAGCAATAACATTTGGCACGAAATTACTTACTGAGCAGTAGGCGGGAGTCATTTTTAGTATCTGAAATCTCTCTTGCCTGATCTGCCAAGTGACATGTGTATTTCTAGGTCATCGCCTAAAACTTTGTCGGCCTGGTTCTGCACTGAGGACTTTCGAACTTGCCTCAATTTGCTTAAGCAAAGAGGTCTTGATGGAGATCAAGCTCAAGAGAACATGGAGGCTACTCATCAAGCTCAAGAAGAGGTGGAGGCACAAATGGAGGACGCCCATGGAGGTCAAAGTCCACCTCAAAGGATTACAAGAAGCATGTTCAAAGCTTTGGGAGCTAGAGAACATTTATTTTCTCTTTTTGTAGTTTCTTTAGTTAAAGGTGCTTAGAGGGAAACTTTAGAAACCTCTTTTGTTATAGCATCTTTTAGGTTTTAGTTAGGAGCTTTAGGGGGGTGTATTAGTAGATAGGTGTAGGAGTAGAATAGGGGGTGCCAAAGTGAAGGAAAGGATCACACCTTCCTTGCTTTGCAAATAAGCGCCGGTTCTAGATTGATTTGGGAGGGAATTTTGAATTGTTTTAGCTTTCATTTTCAGCACCTTAGGCTATAAATAGAGGTGCCTTCCTTGTAAAATTCAGATTTGAATTTATCTAAAGAAACTATACTCAAAATTGGAGTGAGCATTTGGAGAGCTTTTGAGCCCTCTACTCTAGTCTTATCTTGAAGGACCATGGTTTCCTCAAGTGGCGGCTTGCACACTCATCTAGGAGCAACCATACTTCTAGTGGCGTGATCATCCAACCATTCTTCCATCTTCATGAGCATTCTCTTCTCCTTCCTTTCTTCTTTTTCAATTGTTCATGTTGCCTTGTGTTTTTGATTTGTTTTGGTTCGGCTATTCCATTTTCCAGCACCTATGTTCTGTTTTTGTTTTCAATTCCTTTTATGTTCGGTTCATATGTTTTCTTGCCTAATTCTGTTCGGTCAATCCATTTTATAATTCCTTTGTTGATTCAATTTGACAATATTTGGTTCATCCAAATGAGTTTGGGATTTGGTACTTGTTATTGGTGAGTTCTTGACTTAGAACCATGATCCAACTCTAAGAAAGTGCCTCTATATTTTCCAGCTCAAGGTGATTCCTAAAAATGTCAAGAATCTTGTTCTATGTGGCTATTGGAATCACATCATGTGGTATCATGAGTCTTAGGTTCATTCTTGTTTAATTGTTGAGTTGTGTGCACTTTATTTCAAGAGCTCTTTTTAATTTCTTGCAATTTAAGTTTCTGTTTTAGAATTTTAATTGAGTATTCTTGCTGTTTTTCTTTTGCTCCAAGTGTTTGTGGAAAGGTTTATGGCACTCATAATTCTTATGAGTATGGTTGCTCTTTTGGAGTGGCATTATCCTTCCTAGAGTTTACCTTAAGCTTCCTTTCACTTGTTACAATTTGTGTTGTGTCTTTTAATTTTTGAATCATGTCAAGTTTTGTCTTAGTCATGTTATTCCATATATGTCATTACTTCTAGTAGTACTTTTATTGTTTTGATTGTTTCTTGCTTTGGTGTCATATAATTTTCTGATTTCATGTTGATCCTTTGTGCATTTTCTTTTTAGAATTGAGTTCATACTTGTATTCTAGACCTATACAAGTTCCAATACATCATTTTCTATTATGTCTTTGCTAGTTCATCATCCTGTTTTTTATTCCTATTAGGATTCCTCTGTTTCTGAAAAAAGTGCTTATTGTTTTTCCTTATTGCAACTGATTTACGTACTGTAAAATTCTGAAATTCTGGATTTGAGATATTCAAAGTGTTAGAAAAGAATAGAAAAAAGAATCATTCAAAAATATGAAGTACACAAAAAATGATAAATAAAATAAAAAAAGTGTACATTCCTGCCGAAAAAAAATACGGTAATCTGGCAGCGATTTTAAAAAATTTATTTCTCTCAATTGGCTTACTGTTTTTATTTGATTCCAGTGCCATTTTTGAGTTAACATCTTGAAGTTTCTGTGTTATAAATTTCATAATCCAGTTCGCTCTACAACGTTCCAGTTAAATCAGTGAATATCAAACACAGTTTGCATAAAAAAAAATTTCCAGTAGCTAAATTTTTTTTTTTTGTTTTCTTCATCTACTCTAGTGCTTTTCCTTAGGTATTCTTTTGTGTGCCTACTTTTCTCATTGAGTTCTTTATTTTCTTGATTGTCTTTCATTCTTACTCTTTGAGTTTGTCTTACATATAGTATTCCTTTTGCAATTACCTTTTCCTTGCTTATACCTTTTCTTGTTTGTCTTTATTGTTTCTTTGGTTTTGTGGTGGTTGGCTCTTAAGATTGGTGTGCTTGCTTTGACATATTTCATTTGAGGATTCCAAGGCTTCAAGATCAGATTGGAGCAAGAACATTATTTCTTTGAGAGTGATATCTTTTTCAGCCTTAGTTCACTTCGGCAGTTTCATTACAGCTCACTGTTTTTGCTAATTTTTAACTTGTTTGCTGTTTTTGTGTGTTTGCTGTTTTTAATTACAAATGGCTGGATTTTCAAGTGATGCATCCTACAAGCAGAATTCTCCTTCCAAAGCTTCAATTATTGGTGAATTACATGAAGCTCAAAGAACAATTAGACGGTTGGAGGAGAAATTGCAAAAGATGGAGGTCCAACAAACTAGACCATCTCCTTCTATCCATGATGGACATCATTCTCATAGACCATCTTCAAGAGCTTCTTCAAATGATGTTGGCCGTGAAGATGAGCATAGGAGAAGGAGACCTCCACCCCAAGTCCATGGACAAAGACATCATCACCAAGGGGAAAGAATTCACTACGGCAATGGCTTCTACCATGATGCAAAGTCCAAGCTTCCTTCGGTCAAACTACCTTGTTTTAATGGTTCTAGTGATCCAAATGTGTATTTAGATTGGGAGGCTAAGTGTGAACAAATTTTTGAGATCCATGAGATCCAAGATGAGCATAAGCTCAAGCTAGCCACCCTAGAGTTTAGTGATTATGCCATGAAATGGTGGCATGGAATTGTAAAGGACATTATCTATCACAAGGGTCCTCCCGTGGACTCTTGGAACTCTTTAAAGGATCATATGCGCGCTAGGTTTGTGCCCCCACATTTTAGGAAAGACCTCATGTTGAGACTTCAACGGTTTCAACAAGGCACGCTAAATGTGGATGAATATTATAAGGAGCTTGAGACGCTTGTGCTTAAAATTGAATTAGAAGAAAGTGAAGAAGCCATGGTTGCTAGGTTTGTGAGTGGTCTTAGGAAGGATATTCAAGACATTGTTGAGTTACAAGAGTATTCATCATTGGGCTCTTTAGTTCATCTTGCAATGAAGGTGGAAGCCCAACTTGCTAAGAAAACCTCTTTTAAAAATGCTTCCAATGATGGATACTACTCCAAGTCTTGGAGAAACAAAACTTCTTTTTCTAAACATCCTTCCAAAGATTCTTCTTTCAAACCCAAGGAATCTAAGCCATCAACTTCTAGACCTAAGTCTCCCACTAGAACATCTAACACTAAATGCTTTAAATGTATGGGTTATGGTCATATTGCTGCAAATTGTCCTTCCAAACGAAGTATGTACATGCATGAGGGCATTGTAGTTAGTGAGCATGATTCGGATTCTCCAAAGCATTCATTGCATTCTCATGCATCTAGTGAGGAAGAGAGCGAATGTCCACTTGAAGGGGACTTGTTAGTTGTGAGAAGACTTCTTGGACAAGTTTCACAACCTTTTGATGAAAGTCAAAGGGAAAATATTTTCCATACAAGATGTCTTATTCAAAACAACATTTGTTCCTTGATAGTGGATGGGGGTAGTTGTGCAAATGTGGCTAGTACAAGAGTAGTAGATAAGCTTGGATTGCCTACTATCTCTCATACAAAGCCCTACAAGTTACAATGGCTTAGTGAAGTAGGAGAAATAATTGTTAATAAACAAGTCATCATCCATTTCTCCATTGGAAAATACAAAGATGAGGTATTATGTGATGTTGTGCCCATGGAAGCCACTCATGTTCTTTTGGGAAGGCCTTGGCAATTTGATAGAAAAGTTTTACATGATGGCTTTACCAACAAATTATCTTTTGAATTCCATGGTCACAAGGTTACTTTAAAATCTCTCTCTCCAAGAGAAGTCCATGAGGACCAAGTTATCATGAAGAAAAAGAGGGAGAGTGAAAAAGATAAAAAAGATAAAAAAGATAAGAGTTCTAAGCCTACACTCCTTGTGTCTAGGCGTGACATTGAAAGGGAAATAGTGGCTCATCATCCTCTTTTTTAGCCATCCCTAGAACTCTTAGCATTGAATCACTTGTTGATAGTCCTCATTGCTTGGAAAATTTGGTAGAAGAGTTCAAAGATGTGTTTCAAGATCCTCCAAATGGACTTCCACCTTTGAGAGGGATTGAACACCAAATTGATTTGATACCGGGCTCTTCTTTACCAAATCGTCCAGCATATAGGACCAATCCAAGTGAAACCAAGGAAATTCGCCAACAAGTTGAGGCTTTGATTGAGAAAGGGTGGGTGCAAGATAGCATGAGTCCTTGTGCTATGCCTATCATCTTAGTGCCAAAAAAGGATGGCACATGGCGAATGTGTTCGGATTGTAGGGCCATCAATAACATAACCATTAAGTATAGGCATCCCATACCTAGACTAGATGATTTGTTGGATGAATTACATGGTTCAAAAATCTTTTCAAAGATTGATCTTAAAAGCGGTTACAATCAAATCCGTATCAAACCGGGTGATGAATGGAAGACGGCTTTTAAGACCAACTTTGGTTTATATGAGTGGTTAGTTATGCCTTTTGGTTTAACTAATGCACCAAGTAACTTCATGCGCCTCATGCATCATGTTCTTAGACCTTTCATTGGTAAGTTTGTTGTGGTTTACTTTGATGACATTCTCATTTATAGCTTATCTTTGAATGACCATAGGTTGCATGTTAGGCAAGTTTTAGAAACCCTTAGGAAGGAACATTTGTATGCTAACCTTGCTAAATGTATGTTTGCTCTTGATCATATAGAATTCCTAGGGTTTGTTGTGAGTTGTAAAGGGGTCCATGTGGACAAAACAAAGGTGGTGGCCATTCAAAATTGGCCTACACCGAAATCTTTGAATGAGGTCCAAAGTTTTCATGGACTAGCTTCTTTCTATAGAAGATTTGTCCCCAACTTTGGTACCATTGCCGCACCACTCAATGACATAGTGAAAAAGGATGTGGTCTTTCATTGGGGAGAAGCACAACAAAATGCTTTTGATACTTTGAAAGAAAAATTGACTAATGCTCCCATCTTGGCCCTTCCTAATTTCACTAAGACATTTGAGATTGAGTGTGATGCTTCAAGTATAGGTATTGGGGCTGTTCTCCTTCAAGAGGGCCACCCCATAGCCTATTTTAGTGAGAAATTGAAGGGAAGTCATCTCAACTATTCCACCTATGATAAGGAATTGTATGCACTTGTTAGGGCTTTGTTTACTTGGCAACACTATCTTTTTCCCAAAGAGTTTGTGATACATAGTGATCATGAATCTCTTAAATATTTGAAAAGCCAAAACAAACTTAACAAGAGGCATGCTAAGTGGGTGGAATTCATTAAGCAATTTCCTTATGTGATCAAACACAAGCAAGGCAAAATAAATATTGTGGCGGATGCTCTTTCTAGAAGATACACCTTGCTAAATCTTTTAACCTCTCAATATCTTGGTTTTGATCACATTAAGGAACTTTATCATGATGACCTTGATTTTTCTCCCATCTATCAAGAGTGTCTTAAAGGAGGACACAAAGACTTTTTTATTCAAGATGGCTTTCTTTTTAAAGGAAAACGTCTTTGTGTTCCCCAATGCTCTATTAGATTATCTCTTGTTAGAGAAGCTCATGAGGGGGGTTTAATGGGACATTTTGGGGTTGCTAAAACTTTGGATGTGTTGCATGAACATTTCTTTTGGCCTCATATGCATAAACATGTTCATAGTTTGTGTGATAAATGCATAGCTTGCCGCAAAGCTAAGTCTAAAATGCATCCCCATGGTCTTTATACTCCTCTTCCTATCCCTTCAATGCCTTGGGTAGATATATCTATGGATTTCATCTTAGGCTTACCCAAGACATCAAAGGGAAAGGACTCCATTTTTGTGGTAGTGGATCGTTTTTCAAAGATGGCTCATTTTATTCCTTGCCACAAAGTGGATGATGCATGCCACATTGCAAACCTCTTCTTCCAAGAAGTGGTTCGCTTGCATGGGATTCCTAGGTCTATAGTGTCCGATAGAGATCCTAAGTTCTTGAGTCACTTTTGGAAGACCTTGTGGGGCAAGCTTGGAACTAAGCTTTTATTTTCTACCACTTGCCACCCACAAACTGATGGTCAAACCGAGGTGGTGAATAGAACTTTGGGACAACTATTGAGATGCTTTATTTCGGGGAATCCTAGAGTGTGGGAGAATTTACTACCCCATGTTGAGTTTGCATATAACCGAGTAGTAAATTCTACCACCTCCCATTCTCCTTTTTAGGTGGTCTATGGGTTTAATCCCCTAACACCTCTTGATCTTCTTCCTATTCCCCTTCTTGAAGATGTCTTGTGCAAAGATGGGGATGAAAAAGCTTCTTTTGTGAAAACTTTGCATAAAGACATCAAGAAGAGAATTGAGAAGAAGGTTGGCAAGTATGCTGAACTTGCCAATAAAAGGAGAAAAGCATTGTTGTTTGATGAGGGCGATTGGGTTTGGCTTCACTTGAGGAAGGATCGTTTTCCTACTCAAAGGAAGTCCAAACTAATGCCTCGAGGGATGGACCTTTCCAAGTCCTCAAGAGGATTAATGACAATGCTTATGAGTTAGATATGCCTGATACATTCTTAGGTAGTCATACTTTTAATGTCAGCGATCTCACTCCTTTTTCTGTAGGTCTCCAGAATTCGTGGTCGAATTCTCTCCAACTCGGGGAGTATGATGGAGATCAAGCTCAAGAGAACATGGAGGCTACTCATCAAGCTCAAGAAGAGGTGGAGGCACAAATGGAGGACGCCCATGGAGGTCAAAGTCCACCTCAAAGGATTACAAGAAGCATGTTCAAAGCTTTGGGAGCTAGAGGACATTTATTTTCTCTTTTTGTAGTTTCTTTAGTTAAAGGTGCTTAGAGGGAAACTTTAGAAACCTCTTTTGTTATAGCATCTTTTAGGTTTTAGTTAGGAGCTTTAGGGGGGTGTATTAGTAGATAGGTGTAGGAGTAGAATAGGGGGTGCCAAAGTGAAGGAAAGGATCACACCTTCCTTGCTTTGCAAATAAGCGCCGGTTCTAGATTGATTTGGGAGGGAATTTTGAATTGTTTTAGCTTTCATTTTTCAGCACCTTAGGCTATAAATAGAGGTGCCTTCCTTGTAAAATTCAGATTTGAATTTATCTAAAGAAACTATACTCAAAATTGGAGTGAGCATTTGGAGAGCTTTTGAGCCCTCTACTCTAGTCTTATCTTGAAGGACCATGGTTTCCTCAAGTGGCGGCTTGCACACTCATCTAGGAGCAACCATACTTCTAGTGGCGTGATCATCCAACCATTCTTCCATCTTCATGAGCATTCTCTTCTCCTTCCTTTCTTCTTTTTCAATTGTTCATGTTGCCTTGTGTTTTTGATTTGTTTTGGTTCGGCTATTCCATTTTCCAGCACCTATGTTCTGTTTTTGTTTTCAATTCCTTTTATGTTCGGTTCATATGTTTTCTTGCCTAATTCTGTTCGGTCAATCCATTTTATAATTCCTTTGTTGATTCAATTTGACAATATTTGGTTCATCCAAATGAGTTTGGGATTTGGTACTTGTTATTGGTGAGTTCTTGACTTAGAACCATGATCCAACTCTAAGAAAGTGCCTCTATATTTTCCAGCTTAAGGTGATTCCTAAAAATGTCAAGAATCTTGTTCTATGTGGCTATTGGAATCACATCAGGTCTTGTACTCTGT